>NC_041384.1:148544558-148545691 GCF_002162155.2 Triticum dicoccoides | reverse complement strand
ATAAGACTCCGGACGAAAAATTAAAAAAAAAAGAGGCCAAAAAAAGAAGGCCCAAATAAAAAAATTGAGAGAAAAAGAGAGAAGGGATAATGCTACTATCCTTTTTCCACACTTGTGCTTCAAAGTAGCACCATGTTCTTCATATAGAGAGTCTCCAATGATATCACTTTCATATACTAGTGGGAATTTTTCATTATAGAACTTGGCTTGTATGTTCCAATGATGGGCTTCCTCAAAATGCCCTAGGTCTTCGTGAAGCAAGCAAGTTGGATGCACATCCACTTAGTTTCTTTTGTTGAGCTTTCATATACTTGTAGCTCTAGTGCATCCGTTGCATGGAAATCCCTACTCACTCACATTTATATCTGTTAATGGGCATCTCCATAGCCCGTTGATACGCCTAGTTGATGTGAGACTATCTTCTCCTTTTTTCTTCTCCACAACCACCATTCTATTCCTCATAGTGCTATATCCATGGCTCACACTCATATATTGCGTGAAGATTGAAAAAGTTTGAGAACATCAAAAGTATGAAACAATTGCTTGGCTTGTCGTCGGGGTTGTGCATGATTTAAATATTTTGTGTGGTGAAGATAGAGCATAGCCACACTATATGATTTTGTAGGGATAACTTTCTTTGGCCATGTTATTTTGAGAAGACATAATTGCTTAGTTAGTATGGTTGAAGTATTATTATTTTTATGTCCATATTAAACTTTTATCTTGAATCTTTCGGATCTGAACATTCATGCCACAATAAAGAAAAATTACATTGAGAAATATGTTAGAAAGCATTCCACATCAAAAATTCTTCTTTTATCATTTATCTACTCGAGGATGAGCAGGAATTAAGCTTAGGGATGCTTGATATGTCTCCGATGTATTGATATTCCTTCTTGGATGTCAATGAGATTTATTTTACACTTTTATATCATTTTTGGGACTAACCTGCTAACTGGAGGCCCGGCCCAAATTGTTGTTTTTTGCCTATTTTAGGGTTTCGAAGAAAAGGAATATCAAACTGAGTCCAAACGGAATGAAACCTTCGGGAACGTGATTTTCTCAACAAACGTGATCCAGGAGACTTGGAGTGGGCGTCAAGAAACAACGAAGGAAGCCACGAGGCAGGGGGC
>NC_041384.1:148480843-148544433 GCF_002162155.2 Triticum dicoccoides | reverse complement strand
CCCCTGGGCGCGCCCTCCACCCTCGTGGGCTCCCTGTTGCTCCACCGACGTACTTCTTCCTCCTATATATATCCACGTACCCCCCAAACATCCAGGAGCACCACGAAAACCCAATTCCACTGCCGCAACCTTCTGTACCCGAGAGATCCCATCTTGGGGCCTTTTCTAGAGCTCCGCCGGAGGGGGCATTGATCACGGCGGGCCTCTACATCAACTCCATGGCCTCTCCGATGATGTGTGAGTAGTTTGCTTCAGACCTACGGGTCCATAGTTATTAGCTAGATGGCTTCTTCTCTCCCTTTGGATCTCAATACAAAGTTCTCCTCGATCTTCTTGGAGATCTATTTGATGTAATCTTCTTTTGCGGTGCGTTTGTCGAGATCCGATGAATTGTGGGTTTATGATCCAGTTTATCTATGAACAATATTTGATTCTCCTCTGAATTCTTTTATGTATGATTTAATATCTTTGCAAGTCTCTTCGAATTATCAGTTTGGTTTGGCCTACTAGATTGATATTTCTTGCAATGCGAGAAGTGCTTAGCTTTGGGTTCAATCTTGCGGTACTCATCCCAGTGACAGAATGGGAACCGACACATATTGTATTGTTGCCATCGAGGATAAAAGGATGGGGTTTATATCATATTGCATGAGTTTATCCCTCTACATCATGTCATCTTACTTAAAGCATTACTCTGTTCTTATGAACTTAATACTCTAGATGCATGCTGGATAGCGGTCGATGTGTGGAGTAATAGTAGTAGATGCAGAATCGTTTGTGTTGGACGTGATGCCTATATACATGATCATACCTAGATATTCTCATAACTATGTTCAATTCTATCAATTGCTCGATAGTAATTCATTTACCCATCGTAATACTTATGCTATTGAGAGAAGCCACTAGTGAAACCTATGGCCCCCGGGTCTATCTTCCATCATATTAATCTTCCAATACATAGTTATTTCCTTTGCCGTTTATTTTACTTTGCATATTTATTTCTCTTTATCATAAAAATACCAAAAATATTATCTTATCATATCTATCAGATCTCACTCTCGTAAGTGACCGTGAAGCGATTGACAACCCCTTTATCGCGTTGGTTGCGAGGTTCTTATTTGTTTGTGTAGGTGCGTGGGACTTGAGCGTGATGTCCTACTGGATTTATACCTTGGTTCTCAAAAACTGAGGGAAATACTTACGCTACTTTGCTGCATCACCCTTTCCTCTTCAAGGGAAAACCAATGCAGTGCTCAAGAGGTAGCAAGGTGGCACGCGGACCCCCTTGCCCCAATCCGAATTGGACAAGGGGAAGGGGCGGCGGCCCCCCTCTCCTTCCTTATATCCACCTCCTCCTTCCCCCTTCTCCTTCTTGGAATAGGAAGGGGGACAAACCTACTTGGAGTAGGATTGCCCCCCCTTGGGCACGCATCTCCCTTGGACGGCCCTCTCCTCCTCCCCCTTTATATACGGGGGCAAGGGGCACCCCAAAGACACACCAATTGATCGGTTGATCTCTTAGCCGTGTGCGGTGCCCCCCTCCACCATAATCCACCTCGGTTATATCGTAGCGGTGCTTAGGCGAAGCCCTGCGTCGGTAGCTTCATCAACATCGCCACCACATCGTCGTGCTAACGAAACTCTTCCTCGAGCTCTAGTGGATCGTGAGTTCGTGGGACGTCACCGAGCTGAACGTGTGCTGAACGTGGAGGTGTCGTACGTTCGGTGCTGAGGATCATGAAGACATACGACTGCATCTACCGTGTTGTTATAACGCTTCCGCTTAATGGTCTACGAGGGTACGTGGACGACACTCTCCCCTCTCGTTGCTATGCATCACCATGATCTTGCGTGTGTGTGTAGGAAATTTTTTGAAATTACTACGTTTCCCAATAGTGGCATCCAAGCCAAGTTTATGCGTAGATGTTATATGCACGAGTAGAACACAAGTGAGTTGTGGGCGATACAAGTCATACGGCTTACTAGCATGTCATACTTTGGTTCGGCGGTATTGTTGGATGAAGCAGCCCGGACCGACATTACGCGTACTCTTATGCGAGACTGGTTCTAACGACGTGCTTTGCACACAGGTGGCTGGCGGGTGTCAGTTTCTCCAGCTCTGGTTGAACCGAGTGTGGCTACGCCCGGTCCTTGAGAAGGTTAAAATAGCACTAACTTGACAAACTATCGTTGTGGTTTTGATGCGTAGGTAAGAACGGTTCTTGCTCAGCCCGTAGCAGCCACGTAAAACTTGCAACAACAAAGTAGAGGACGTCTAACTTGTTTTTGCAGGGCATGTTGTGATGTGATATGGTCAAGGCATGATGCTATATTTTATAGTATTAGATGATCATGTTTTGTAACAGAGTTATCGGCAACTGGCAGGAGCCATATGGTTGTCGCTTTATTGTATGCAATGCAATCGCCCTGTAATTGCTTTACTTTATCACTAAGCGGTAGCGATAGTCGTAGAAGCAATAGTTGGCGAGACGACAACGATGCTGCGATGGAGATCAAGGTGTCGCGTCGGTGACGATGGTGATCATGACGGTTCTTTGGAGATGGAGATCAAAGGCACAAGATGATGATGGCCATATCATATCACTTATATTGATTGCATGTGATGTTTATCCTTTATGCATCTTATTCTGCTTTGTTTGACGGTAGCATTATAAGATGATCTCTCACTAAATTTCAAGGTAAAAGTGTTCTCCCTGAGTATGCACCGTTGCCAAAGTTTTTCGTGCCGAGACACCACGTGATGATCGGGTGTGATAAGCTCAACGTTCATCTACAACGGGTGTAAGACAGTTTTACACACGCAGCCGGGTTAAACTTGACGAGCCTAGCATATGCAGACATGGCCTCGGAACGCTGAGACCGAAAGGTCGAGCGTGAAGCATATAGTAGATATGATCAACATAGTGATGTTCACCATTGAAAACTACTCCATTTCACGTGATGATCGGTTATGGTTTAGTTGATATGGATCACGTGATCACTTAGATGATTAGAGGGATGTCTATCTAAGTGGGAGTTCTTATGTAATATGATTAATTGAACTTAAATTTATCATGAACTTAGTACGTGATAGTATTTTGCTTGTCTATGTTATTGTAGATAGATGGCCCGTGCTATTGTTCCATTGAATTTTAATTCATTCCTTGAGAAAGCAAAGTTGAAAGATGATGGCAGCAATTACACGTATTGGGTCCGTAACTTGAGGATTATCCTCATTGCTGCACATAAGAATTACGTCCTGGAAGCACCGCTAGGTGCCAAACCCGCTGCAGGAGCAACGCCAGATGTTATGAACGTTTGGCAGAGCAAAGCTGGTAACTACTCAATAGTTCAGTGTGCCATGCTTTACGGCTTAGAACTAGGACTTCAACGACGTTTTGAACGTCATGGAGCATATGAGATGTACCAGGAGTTAAAGTTAATATTTCAAGCAAATGCCCGGATTGAGAGATATGAAGTCTACAATAAGTTCTACAGCTGCAAGATGGAGGAGAATAGTTCTGTCAGTGAACATACACTCAGAATGTCTGGGTAACATAACCACTTGATTCGGCTGGGAGTTAATCTTCAGTTGATAGTGTCATTGACAGAGTTCTTCAATCACTGCCATCAAGCTACAAGAGCTTCGTGATGAACTATAATATGCAAGGGATGGATAAGATGATTCCCGAGCTCTTCGCAATGCTAAAGGCTGTGGAGGTAGAAATCAAGAAGGAGCATCAAGTGTTGACGGTCAACAAGACCACCAGTTTCAAGAAAAAGGGTAAAGGGAAGAAGAAAGGGAACTTCAAGAAGAACGGCAACAAGTTGCTGCTCAAGAGAAGAAACCCAAGTCTGTACCTAAGCCTGAGACTGAGTGCTTGTACTTCAAAGGGACGGGTCACTAGAAGCGGAATTGCCCCAAGTATTTGGCGGATAAGAAGGATGGAAAGGTGAACAAAGGTATATGTGATATACATGTTATTGATGTGTACCTTACTAGAGCTCGCAGTAGCACCTGGGTATTTGATACTTGTTATGTTGCTAATATTTGCAACTCGAAACAGGGACTACGGATAAGCAAAGACTGGCTAAGGACGAGGTGACGATGCGCGTGGGAAATGGTTCCAAAGTCAATGTGATCGTCGTCGGCACGCTACGTCTACATCTACTTTCGGGAGTTAGTTTTAGGCCAGAATAATTGTTATTTGGTGCCAGCGTTAAGCATGAACATTATATATGGATCTTGTTCGATGCGAGATGGTTATTCATTTTAATCTGAGAATAATGGTTGTTCTATTTATACGAGTAATATCTTTTATGGTCATGCACCCTTGAAGAGTGGTCTATTTGTATTGAATCTCGATAATAGTGATACACATATTCATAATGTTGAAGCCAAAAGATGTAGAGTTCATAATGATAGTGCAACTTATTTGTGGCACTGCCGTTTGGGTCATATTCGTGTAAAGCGCATGAATAAACTCCATACCGATGGACTTCTGGAATCACTTGGTACTTGCGAACCATGCCTCATGGTCAAGATGACTAAAACACCATTCTCCGAAACAATGGAGCGAGCAACGGATTTGTTGGAAATCATACATACTGATGTATGTGGTCCAATGAATAGTGAGGCTCGCGGTATCGTTATTTTCTCACCTTCACTGATGATTTAAGTGGATATGGGTATATCTACTTAATGAAACATAAGTCTGAAACATTTGAAAAGTTCAAAGAAATTCAGAGTGAAGTGGAAAATCATCGTAACAAGAAAATAAAGTTTCTACGTTCTGATCATGGAGGAGAATATTTGAGTTAGGAGTTTGGTCTACATTTGAAACAATGTCGAATAGTTTCACACCTCACGCCACCCGGAACACCACAGCGTAATGGTGTGTCCGAACGCCGTAATCGTACTTTACTAGATATGGTGCGATCTATGATGTCTCTTACTAATTTTCCGCTATCGTTTTGGGGTTATGCTTTAGAGACAGCTGCATTCATGTTAAATAGGGCACCATAAAAATCTGTTGAGACGATGTCTTATGAACTGTGGTTTGCCAAGAAACCAAAGTTGTCGTTTCTTAAAGTTTGGGGCTGCGATGCTTATGTGAAAAAGTTTCAACCTGATAAGCTCGAACCCAAATCGAAGAAATGTGTCTTCATAGGATACCCAAAGGAAACTGCTAGGTACACCTTCTATCACAGATCCGAAGGCAAGACATTCGTTGCTAAGAATGGATCCTTTCTAGAGAAGGAGTTTCTCTCGAAAGAAGTGAGTGGGAGGAAAGTAGAACTTGATGAGGTAACTGTACCTGCTCCCTTATTGGAAAGTAGTTCATCATAGAAACCGGTTCCTGTGACACCTACACCAATTAGTGAGGAAGCTAATGATGTTGATCATGAAACTTCGGATCAAATTACTACCGAACCTCATAGGTCAACCAGAGTAAGATCCGCACCAGAGTGCCACGGTAATCCTGTCGGCGTTCTGGGAACGGGGGTCCCCAGACTTGCCTGCCTGCGGCCTGCGGCGTGGCTCAAAGGGGGGGCCCAGCACGGCCCATCTTCACCAACACAAACCCAAGACCCTTGTGAGGGGCCAAGCCTCGCGGGGCGGACGACGCGGAGCTTCCTCAGGCACGGCCTTGTCAGGCTGGCTCGCGAGGAGGCGGAGAAATCAAGGCGGGGTACCTCGTGAGGTGCCCGTGACGCAAGCCATGATGACTCAGGGCGCCAGGCGGGTGCCAGCCCTCGCAGCGTCCTCCTTTCCTCTTTGGTGCAAAGGGGGCAAGCGTAGCCGCGGAGTACCGAGGCATCAGGCAAAGGTTGCCATTTCAGTGCAATGAGACCAAGACCAGGAGGACTACGAGACGAAGGTCACCGTGGAGCCCAAGATGGCGTCATCACCAGAGCTTTGCGCAGGCGAAGACTACTTTTGTCAGGATAGCTGATACTTGATGTCCCCTTTCAAATTAGCCCACCATTGTTAGCTCCCTTCCCGCTCGATATTTGGGAAGAGGACCAGGGCCTCTATAAATAGGGCCAGCCACCCACATAGCAAGGGGGGAGAGGTTCGTTCGGTCGGTCGGTTAGAGAGAGAGAAAGAGAAAGACGACTGAACTCCTCCCAGCAGTTCATCGCCCCGGCCAAGAACAGGCCCTCGCGAGGCTGTTCTTCCTTGTATCGTTCATCATCATCAGCCCAAGAGGCAATCCACCACACCACACACTGGAGTAGGGTGTTACACCACATCGGTGGCCCGAACCAGTATAAACTCTGTGTCTCTTGTGCTGTTCTTCCCATAGTTTTAGATCCTAGCGTGGCCGAGGGGTGCAGGTAGGTAGGAGGCGAAAGCTCCGCACGCACCCCAATGTTCAAACCTCAAGGGTCTGCCAGAACCCGAAATCCGACATTTGGCGCGCCAGGTAGGGGTGCGCCGGAATTCGTCTTCCATCACCCCGTTCTCCTCCGACCATCGCGCCCATGTCTGACGCTCGTCGGGCCCGCGTGGAGCGCCGGGCCTCCCTCGCTTCCCGCGTCGCCCAGATGGCCCCTGTCGGCGGGCGTCCTCGCTGTTCCCCGTCACCTGCCGTCAATGCCGCCACCGGCCCGGCGGGGGACGAACAGCAAGCATCGTCTCAGCATCCATCCGTGCGCCAAGACGGCCGCACCGCAACTCCCTCGCTCGCCCCAGCTGGATCTTCGTCCCACGCGCTCCGCGCGCCCATGGAGGCTCGAGCTGCGCTCATCGCAGCAAACGAGCTCCTGCGCTACCGCCCCGTCGACGACGTCTATGAAGAATGGCTCGACCGCGTCGCCGAGCTCGTCCGCGCCGAAGGGGGCTCTTCCGCGCCGTCCGTTCCACTGCACCGCACCCCGCCCCGCGTGGGCGACGAGGCTCCGGCGGCACCCCGACCGCCTCCTCCTCAAGAAGACGCCATGGCTCCAAGGCGCGTGGCCCCTGGGCGAAACCCACTCCGTCAGGTGCCAGCGCAGCAAGAACAGAGCTGCCAAGAAGTCCCTCGCCCGCAAGAAGCTGCCCGGGCGCTCCCTGCTCCAGCACGTCGCGACCATGCTCCTGCTCCCGCGCGTCAAGACCCCGCACTGCTCTCAGCTGCAGCACGTGGGGACATGCAAGACTAGGCTCTCCGTCACCCAAGGCCTCCCATGGCCACAGCAGGCTGCCGCGCCTACACCACCGAACTACGCAGCGTCGCGTGGCCCGGCAAGTTCAAGCCAGACCTGCCTCCTCGCTAAGACGGCACGGCCGACCCTGCGGAGTTCCTCCAGCTCTATGAGCTGGGCATTGAAGCTGCCAACGGAGACAAGAAGGTCATGGTGAACTGGTTTCCCATGGCGCTCAAGGACGGGGTCCTCACCTGGCTCCTGAACCTAGCTCCAGGCACAATCTCCTCCTGGGAAGAGATGCGCACCCGCTTCATCGCCAACTTCCAAGGCACTCGCGACCGGCCACCCGCCGTGAGCGACATGCGCCGCATCAAGCAACAGCCCGGGGAGACCCTACAGAAGTACATCCAGCGCTTCAACAACGCACGCCTCAAGATTCCCAAGGTGACTGAGGAGGCCATCATCTCGGCCTTCTCCAACGGCGTGCGCGACGTCAAGATGAAGGAGGAGCTGGCGATGCATGAAGACCTGTGCACTTCCTTGGAGCTGTTCAACTTGGCGAACAAGTGCGCCAGGGCTGAGGAAGGGCGTCTCTCCCTCCTCGAGCTGCCTGCGCAGACCCAGAGGAGAAGAAGCTCAAGGCCAAGGATGTGAAGCGCAAGGGGGCTGCCGTGCTCGTAGCAGAACCAGACACCAAGCGGGGCAGATATCAGCCCGAACCTTCCAAGGGCAGCCGGTACTGTGTGTACCACGACCTCCACACCCACAACACCAACGAATGTCAAGAGCTCCGAGCCGTGCGTGAAGGAAGGATCGGCCGTCGCCCTGACCGCGGTGACCAGGGCTACGGCTGAGGAGGAGGAAGGAACGCAGGACGCTGGGAAGACCGTGGCCCGCGCCAGGGGTGGCACGATCAACCTCGTGAGGATCGCTGGCAAGACCCGCCTCGCGAGGGAGGCTGGAGGGATCAGCCTCGCGAGGATTGCCCGCAAGGCAACGCAGGCCTCCCGCCGCTGCCGCCGCAGCCAAGGAGAAACGAGGACCGTCACCAGGACGAGGAGGCTGGGGGCTTCCAGGAGCCGCGCGCGATCGCCTGCATCTTGGGCGGAGCACAAGCCCCCGCCTCTCAACGCATCTTCAAGTAGTTTGCCTGTGAAGTGAATGCAGTCCTCCCCAGGCTCGAAGCCACGCGCCCTCTCAGGTGGTCGGCATGCGCCATCATGTTCAGCTCAGCAGATCAGCTCAAGTGTGCGGCTACAGCCGGAGTCCTCCCGATGCTTTGTTCCCCAATTATCAGCAATGTGGTGGTCACCAAGACCCTCATCGATGGCGGGGAAGGGCTCAACGTCCTGTCCGTGGAGACATTCAACAACCTCCAAGTGCCCTGCAGCCAGCTTCAGCCAACCAAGCCTTTCTCCTGTATCACCGACGGCTCCACGGTCCCGATTGGGCAGGTCCGCCTCCCTGTCACCTTCGGGGCACGCGACAACTACCGCACCGAGCTCATCGACTTCGACGTCACCCACATTCGCCTACCATACAACGCCATCCTTGGGTACCCAGCGCTGGCCAAGTTCATGGCCGTAACTCACCACGGCTACAACGTCCTCAAGATGCCAGGAAGCGGCGGAGTCATCACGGTGCCCTGTGAAGAGAAGGACGCGGTGTGTTCCCTAGAGCGAGCCTTTCAGGCCGCATCACTGGAAGACCCGGATCGTGGAAGCAGGAGGCCTCCCGAGGCCGCCCCCAAGAAGAAGAAGACATCGTTCGGCCTGGCCCCTCAGGAGGCAGGCCCCTCCGAGCCCGCGCCTGCCCAGGGGGAACCTCCCTCCATCGCATAGGAAAGCGCGCCCAACGCCCTCCTCAGGCAGGGCACGGGGGCTCTCCCCTGGAGGGCCGCCGACCTAGCTAGGGTCACGAGGGAGGCGCTTGGGCACCACCTGGAGGCGTGTTTCGAAGCACGTTTCCCTCAAGAAGGAGCAAGGCAAGGAGATCCATACCCTCAGGAGTTCGTCAGCAAGGCCATTCAGGAGCTACAGGAGTCAAGAGTCATGAGAGGCGGCCATCGCCTACCAGCAGTGGCGCCCCATCCAGGCGAGGATGGCGGGCTGCGCGTCTGCATCGATGTACCAGGGCTCAACCAAGTCTTCTCCCTGGAGCGCCTCTGGCCCTCGCGAGTGGGGCGCTATGGAGGCCCACCCCACAGCTACGTTCGCATGCTTTACGGCTTGCCGAGCACGGCTGACATGTACCAGTGCCTCATGAGGGGCATCGCGAAGGCACGAGAGGCCAGGCGTTCCGCAGCCCTGGCAGAGATGGAGATGGCCCGCAAGGAGCCGCCAGCGCCTCCAGAGCCTCCCGAGGCCCCTAGGCCTGGGGGGCTCATGAGGATCGGCTCCCGCAGCCCACCGAGTCTGCTACACCGACACTCCTTCGTCCTCAACATCATCAGGTGACATCTCTCTAGTTTCACTTCCAACTGGGAGCGCCCCCCCCAGGGTTGCATTATCCCCAGGCCGCGTGGGTCCGTCCCTACGGCATGTATCCCTTTTTATTTCGCGTCATTAGCTTACCTTGTTGGGGGCGCCCCTCGGGCTGCATGACCCCCCAAGTCGCTCGGGCCAGACCCAGTGATGCCCACATTCCCAGCATCTATTTGAACGAATCCACTCCTTCACGGCTAACGTGTTTTACCTAGTTGCCTGCTCAGCTGACACCAACTAACGAAGCTGCTCCCAAACGGCACGACGCTTGCGCATGGGTCCGTCCCTGCAACGCCGACAAACCTGGATGGCTGAGCTCTGGCCGCGGCAGCCCCGCATAGCGTCACCTCATCAAGCCTTCAGTGCCTCGCTACTCCTCGGAAGCAACCAACGGCTAACTATCGATTGTCATGGCAACCCCTTGTTTTCTCTATGCTGGACCTGCAGGACCTCCTGAAGGAGCTGCGTCAGGCGAGGCTCTTGTTGTGTCTCCTTCGCTCTCGTCCGCGTGAACCGCTTGCACGTTAAAGGGAGGGTGCCTGAGCATCGCGACTCAGGGCTCCTACTGGCTCTCCAGCCCTCACCCTCTGGACTTGACCACGGCATCGCGACCTGGCATACCAGCGACGGCTGAGACTCGCTCGAGGGCCGGGACTCGAGGACGTAGAGCAGAAAGGGGAGCAAAGGCGAGGGCAGAGAGACACACGAGGACCTCGCCGAGCAACCTCGCGCCTGCCGAAGCACGGGCCTGGCGACACACCAGAGAGCGGCCCCTGATCATTGAGATAAGTCATCGCCCGGAAGTGCCAGCTGCCGTGGCACCATCCCCGCACCTAATGCCATCCCGTGTGTAAGTGCATCTAGTGCCACCCCTAGTTGGTTTTGGAGTATTAACGACAAACCTAGTTGAGGGACTAATGTGTTTGTGAGAATTGCAGGATAACACAGGTAGAAGTCCCTCATTGATTCGGTTTTCCTACCAGAGATGACCCCTAAAAATGTATGAAGACATTGAAGTCAAAGGTGGTATATGAAGATATTCACATTGAAGACTATGACAAGAGAAGACACCACATGAAGCCTATGGAGCTCGAACACTTAGATCTTTCATAGTTCTCTTTCTTTTGTGTTGAGTCATAGGAACCACTGTACTGTTAAGTGGGGTCCAAGAGAACCAGTCAGAATGTCTGAAGTGATGCTTAAACAAAACCTATGTCTTCGAGTGAAGACTTTGAGAGCGAATCTTGTCCAGAGTCGGGCAAGTCAGCTTTGCTTGGAGCCCAAGTAAAGGTGCCGTTTGAGTTTGAAATCTGACCGTTGGAACATGTGTCAGTTCCTTAGTGACCCAGGGTCATTTTGGACAAATCAGGTCGGGTTGCCAAGTGGCTATAAATAGCCCACCCCCTACAACCATAAACGGTTGGCTGCTCAGATTCAGAGTATGGCTTTTGTCGTTTGAGAGCAACCCACCTCGAAGCCTTTGAGAGAGAATTCCTTGCGAGGATAAAGCCCTAACCACCCAGAGCCAAAGAGAATTAGGCATCACTTAAGTCTTCTTGTCTGTGTGATCTGAAGATTTATTACACTTGAGGACTGTGCATCCTCCAGCCGGTTAGGCATCGCGTTCTGAGCATCCAAGAGACATTGTGGATTGCCCGTAAACAAAGTCTGTGAAGGTTTGGAAGTCTACCTTGAAGACTTACCAGAGTGATTGGGCGAGGTCTGTGTGACCTTAGCTCAGGGGGAATACGGTGAGGACTGGGTGTCCTGAGCTGCGTGTTCAGGACTGGGTGTCCGGGACTGTGTGTCCTAAGGTTTAAATACCTAGCCGCCCTAACCAGACGTACAGTTGTCACAGCAACTGGAACTGGTCCAACAAATCATTGTCTTCAACGAGTCACTGGTTTCATCTTCCCTTCCCTTTACTTACTGTTACTCCTTGTGAAGTCATTGTATGTTCGCACTATCTTTTGTCTTCACTGAGTGAATGCATGTTCTGTGTGGCTTCACAATATCTTCCTACCTGATCCTTACTACATTGCAGCTATTAGTCATTATGCTTTCACTCTATTGAATACTTGACTATGGCTTGCCTAGTGTAGTCTACCTTCCGCTGCAGGGTATTAGGTTTATTTCTATCGTTTGTCTTCATAACTTCCACGTTTTGAAGACTTTCATAAAAATCGCCTATTCACCCCCCTCTAGTCGATATAACACAGTTTCAATTGGTATAAGAGCAAGGTGCTCCCTTGTTCTGTGTGATTCGGTTTAACCACCTGGAGTTTTAGCTATGTCGACTGCAGGGATAATTAAAGTCTCCGCTGCGTGCCTCGTCTTCGATGGAACTGAATATCCCTACTGGAAGAATAAGATGCGCATGCATCTTGAAGCCATTGATGTCGACATGGTATGTCGTCAAGAACGGCATTCCCAAGGCTGGAGAAGGTGTCACTGCTGCTGATGTCAAGAAGTTCGTTAAACTGGACTCTACTGCCAAGAATATCATCTGTGGTCATCTGACCAAAGGACAGAATGGCTGTGTGAGTTCTTTGGAAACATCTAAGCTGGTCTGGGACTGGCTCTCCAAGGTCAATGAAGGCGTCTCAACCCAGAGAGATTAGAGAATCAGTGTCCTTCGCAACCTCTTCAACCGCTTCAAGCGAAATGACAATGAGAAATTCCAGCTCACATTTGACCGACTCACTGACATCACAAATGAGCTTCAAGCCCTCGGCGCTACTGAGATCACCAAGCATGAAGTCGTCAAGACACTACTGAGATCACTTGACAGTTCGTTTGACACCCTAGCCCTGATGATTCAAGAACATCCTGATTTCAAGACACTCGAGCCGTCTGACATACTTGAGAGGCTCAACACACATGAGTTTCAGCTTTCTGAGAAAAGAGATATCTACGGTCCAAACTATGGGCGAACTCGTGCCTTGAAGGAAAAAGCTGTCTCCTCATCTAAAGACGAATCTGACAACAGTTCTGATGATCCTGAAGACATTGGAAGGGAACTTGCTATGCTTGTCAAGAAGTTCCAAAAATTCACCAAGAAGAAAGGCTTCAGAAAGTCTTCCCGATCAAGCTCAAGGAATGATGAAGCTTCTGCTCATGAATACAAGAAGAAGACATGTCACAAGTGCAAGAAACCTGGCCACTTCATCTTTGAGTGTCCACAGTGGGACAATGAGAACAAAAAGAAGAAGAAGAGCAAGGAATATGACTCTGACGACAAGAAGAAGAAGAAATACTCAAAGTCTTCTTCCAAGTCTTCATCACACAAGAAGAGCTCATCTGGCAAGGCACGTGCGTTTGTTGGCAAGGAAATGGATTCAGAGGAGGAGTCCGCTTCTGAGGAGGCGGAGGTGGAGTCTGAGGAGGAGTCTAATTCAGGCGTCGCAAGTCTGGCTACAGCATACGTTGCCAAGTCCATCTTCAACACTGACAAAAATGACTTCATCACCGACACCGATGCAAATGACAAGGACTACTCCGCTTCTACCTACTGCTTCATGGCACGCGGTGCCAAGGTAAACCCATGCACTACTCACTATCAAACATCTAGTGACGATGACTCTGATTGTGGTTCAAAACCCAGCTACAAAACACTTGCTAAAATTGCAACTGAACAACAGAAAGCTATGGAACATATTCAAAAACTGTTAGACAGAAGCGATGATCTGTTGGGTGCTGAAATGACTCGATCTGAATCCTTAATTGAAGACATAAAAAATCTTCACGTTAAGTATCAGGAACTTGAAAGTTGTCATGAAACTCTCTCAACAACTCATAAAAAGCTTTCCTATGATTATCTTCAAAGGAAGCAAGATCTTGAGAAATTGAGAGCGGCTCATGAAGATCTTCAAAAGGAAAACGAGTCACTTCACGCCAAACAGATCAGTTCCGCTCAGGAAGGATTTGAACCACCATGTCTTAAATGCATTGAGCGTGATAATGCTACCTCTGTTGCTGAATGTTCTACTGCTACTACTGTTGCAATATCTTCAACTGTTGATGTGGTAACTAACACCTCTGCTGAGGATACCACTGCTATTGCTGATGAGAATGCTAGGTTGAAGACATTGCTTGAAATAGGGATGTACAAAAGTCTTAAAGGGCATCAGACACTATGTGATGTCCTCAAAAAGCATATTCTGAACCGAAACCCGAGGAAAGAGGGTGTTGGGTTCGTAAGGAAAATGAATGCTGATGGCTCTTACTGGAAACCTGAGCAGTACCCCAAAACCACGTGGGTTGCTGCAAAGGAACCTTCAGCAGATCCATCCAATCTATCTGGCTTCACTTGTGCTAACCCCATTATCATTGATGAATCCCTTGATGCAAACTATAAACTGTTTAAGAATCAGAATGGTGAAGTGTTGGCCAGGTACATTGGTACTAACTGCAGGAATGGACCGCCTATGAAGAAGATCTGGGTTCCGAAAAGGTTTCTGGAGAATCTTCCTGTGAATGTCATCATGACACCTCACGTGAAGAAGACAAACCTCAGACCAAAGGCTTCATACGGTCCAAAGGCTTCATACAGACAAAGGACTCACCTGAGTTGCACTAACGCAAATGTTTTGCAGGGAAACCATACTCAGGCATATGAATATGAGAGCGGTTCATCAAACCGCCATGTTCATAAGACCAAGAACTATTCTGCTTATTCTTATAAGTACTATTGTCCGCCTGCAAGACTGTTTGCTAGGGCTCCAAAGCCAAAGTTCTCAGATGCTGCACTTAGAATTATTGCTTCTAAGCCACCCTTGAAGATGTGGGTGGCTAAGAAAGCTGAACTCTCTTTTGCAGGGAAAGGTCTCCAGCAGAAAACCAAAATCATCTGACGCTATTGCTGGGGACCTTAAACATCTTGTAGGGCGCAAGATCAAATGCCTGAATGGTCTTACTATGTACTTCGTTCCTGAATCCCTTGCAACTCTCCCTATTAGTCCTAATTTGGATCTAAGCTTTCATAACCCACTGGTTCGTCAAATGTTTTTGCTTCACAATGCTCTTCGTGAAGCCTATCCCCCTAACTGCACTGTAGGGTACGACACCAGCGTCTTCAGAATGGATTATTGATAGTGGGTGTACAAATCACATGACTGGCAAAAGAAGCCTTCTTATGGACTCAACCTTACGTCCATCCGACAAGAGCCACATCACATTTGCTGACACTGGTAAAAGTAAGGTATTGGGTCTAGGTAGAGTTGCAATCTCAAGGGATCAACACATGGATAAAGTCATGCTTGTTGAATCCCTTGGCTTCAACTTAATGTCTGTCTCAATGCTTTGCGATTTAAACATGATCATAATATTTGGAAAATATTGTTGCCTTGTTCTAATGGAATCTGACAAGTCTCTAGTATTTGAAGGGTATCGAAAAGATGATTTGTACATGGTAGATTTCTCAGCAGGACCACAGCTTGCCGTATGTCTTCTAGCAAAAGCTTCAGAATGCTGGCTCTGGCATCGGAGGCTTGGGCATGCTGGCATGAGGAACCTCCACACCCTGGCAAAGAAGAAGCATGTCATAGGCATCGAGGGCGTCAAGTTCAAGAAAGATCACTTATGCGGTGCCTGTGAGGCAGGAAAGATGTCAAGGGCCAAACATCCCTCGAAGACAATCATGACCACTACTCGACCCTTCGAACTGCTTCACATGGATCTTTTCGGTCCCACTCATTACTCAACTCTTACTACTACTGCTTGTCTCTATGGCTTTGTCATTGTTGATGATTATTCTAGATATACTTGGGTGCACATAATCCTTTACAAGACTGAAGTGCAGGATGTCTTCAGACGCTTCGCCAATCGAGCAATGAACAACTATGGCGCCAAGATAAAGCATATCAGAAGTGACAATGGCACTGAATTCAAGAACACTGGCCTTGATACATATCTTGATACCTTGGGCATCACACATGAATTCTCATCCCCGTACACGCCACAGCAGAATGGGGTCGTCGAACGCAAGAACAGAACACTCATTGAGATGGCCAGAACGATGCTAGATGAATACAAGACTCCAAGAAAATTATGGCCTGAAGCCATTGATACTACATGCCATACAATCAATAGTGTTTATCTTCACAAGCTTCTGAACAAGACATCTTATGAGCTCCTTACTGGCAAGAAGCCAAATGTCAGTTACTTCAGAGTATTTGGCGCCAGGTGCTGGATCAAGGACCCACATCACACCTCAAAGTTTGCACCAAAAGCACATGAGGGTTTTATCCTTGGATATGGAAAGGATTCACACTCCTACAGAGTCTTCAATCTCTTTCATTACAAAGTGGTTGAAACAGTGGATGTGCGGTTCGATGAGACCAATGGTTCACAAAGAGAGCAACTGCCAAATGTGCTAGATGAAGTTCCATCCAGTGAATCAATCAAGCTAATGGGAACTGGAGAAATATACCTTCTGAAGCTCATCCTGAAAAAGAACTTATCATCTCAGCACCTGATCAACATGAAGACAATGCTCAGCCTGAAGACATTCCTTCTAACAACGACAATGATCAGCAAGAGCAAAATCTTCGCCCTGTACATCCTCGCGTTGCCAATGAAGTGCGGATTGAAAGAATAATTGATAGCATCAATGCACCCGGTCCACTCACTCGTTCAAGGGCAACTCAGCTAGCAAATTTCTGTGGGCACTTCGCATTCGTCTCAATAACAGAGCCCAAGAAAGTTGAAGAAGCCTTCATGGAACCTGAATGGATTCAAGCTATGCAAGAAGAGCTTCAATAGTTTGAGCTGAATAATGTATGGGAACTGGTTAAGCGTCCTGATCCACGAAAGCACAATATAATAGGCACCAAATGGATATACCACAACAAGCAAGATGAGCATGGTCAAGTTGTCAGAAACAAAGCTCATCTCGTTGCTCAAGGATATACTCAAGTGGAAGGCATTGACTTCGATGAAACATTTGCTCCTGTGGCTAGACTTGAAGCCGTACGCATACTGCTGGCCTATGCAAATCATCACAACATACTTCTTTATCAAATGGATGTGAAGAGAGCCTTCCTCAATGGCAAGATTGAAGAAGAAGTGTATGTTGCACAACCTCCTGGCTTTGAAGATCCAAAACATCCTGACATGGTATACAAGCTCAACAAGGCATTGTATGTCCTCAAACAAGCCCCTCGGGCCTGGTATGACACACTCAAATACTTCCTGAAGAGCAAAGGCTTCATACCTGGTTCTCTCGACCCCACTCTCTTCATGAAGACATATGATGGTGAACTGTTTGTGTGCCAAATATATGTGGATGACATTATCTTCGGCTGCACCAATCAGAAGTACAGTGAAGAGTTTGGATATATGATGCCAGAGCAATATCAAATGTCTATGATGGGAGAGCTGAAGTTCTTTCTCGGTCTTCAAATACGACAGCAACGCAACGGCATCTTCATATCTCAAGAGAAGTATCTCAAAGATTTCCTGAAGAAGTTCGGTATGCAAGACTGCAAAGGCTTCACGATGCCAATGCCAGCCAAGCATCATCTGGGTCCTGACGACAATGGTAAAGAGTTCGATCAAAAGGTATACCGCTCCATGATTGGTTCTTTACTTTATCTATGTGCATCTAGGCCAGATATTATGCTTAGTGTTTGCATGTGTGCTCGATTTCTAGTGGCACCAAAGGAGTCGCATCACTTAGCTGTGAAGCGAATTCTTCGATATTTGGCTCACACCCCAACTCTAGGATTATGGTATCCAAAGGGCTCAGAGTTTGATCTGGTTGGATTCTCGGATGCTGATTATGCTGGTGACAAAGTTGATCGCAAGTCTACATCAGGCACATGTCACTTTCTGGGACGATCACTTGTATGTTGGTCTTCAAAGAAGCAGAACTGTGTATCTCTCTCCACTGCTGAATCTGAATAGATAGCTACTGGATCTTGCTGCGCTCAGCTTTTGTGGATGAAGCAAACACTCAAGGACTATGGCATTCATCTGAAGCAAGTGCCACTCTAGTGCGACAACGAAAGCGCCATCAAGATTTCCAACAACCCAGTTCAGCACTCGAAGACAAAGCACATTGAAATTCGTCATCACTTTCTCAGAGATCATGTTGTGAAGGAAGATATTGATATCATACACGTCAACACTGAAGAGCAATTGGCAGATATCTTCACCAAGCCCTTGGATGAGAAGAGATTTTGCAAGTTACGGTGTGAGCTAAATATACTAGAATCCTCAAATGTCCTGTGATCAGGCACACATCCTAACCCTTATGCATATTGATGACTTAGATGTGCAACACACGAAGTAAAGTATATCTTCAATCAATGAAGACATACATTCTAAGTGTGAATACATTAATGTGGAATTTGGCTTCGAAGCGCCACGATAATTGTGCACCGTGTCTGGGTCTAATACTTCCTATACGGTGGGTAACGCCGCCACCAAATGTTCTATTTGAAGTGTTTCACTCATGGCGTTACATTTCCTATGTCTTCACATTTGGTTTGGCTTCAATCTCAACATATCTTCATGATTATCTTCACTATGTTGATTATATAGATATATATATACTAGTGTTCTGTCCTCTACAGCATTCACTTATAGCTATGTCTTCTTGTTGAATCTTTTGAACTAAGTGAATGTGATCGGACCCTAACCTCTCTATGCTTTCTATCTCAAATTCTATCTCTCCAAATCATATGCATTCTATTGAAACTGTCGAATGTCTTCTTTGTGTCCTTGTCAGCGGAAGATACAGAGACAACCATTAAGTCCGTTTTCAATGCTCATTCCTCCACATGAAACCCGGAGAAGTAGGAACGACCACCCGACAATCCAGGCGTGCGTGGGACGTGGAACAAACCCCAAAATTCCGCATAATGGCCATGTGTTCCTCAGATGCGAATCGCCAGGGGCACCTGTGTAATAACGTAGTGCCGCCCCTGTACCTATAAATACACACTTCACAGCGGTCATTATCTCTTCTTCCACTCCCGCACGAACCCTAGCGCCACCGCTAGCCCTCGACGACGCCGGCGACGAAGCACTTCGCTGCCGCAACCTCTCCGACGCCGTCTTCATGCCGACCGCGGACATCATCCTCTCCGCCGTCGCCATAGGTGTCCTCCGTCGCCAAGTTAGGGCACGGAAGATCAAACTGCTCGGCCTCATCTTCCACTCCGTCTAGCAGTTCTTAGTGTGGTAAATAAAACTTCCTTTTTACGGCACCGTTGATCCTATGGCTTTGTCACTTTCCACCACAAGCAGTTTCTATTCACACAAGTTAGATCTCTCTCATACTGCATCTCATAACATGCCTAGTATATTCACTTATGCTTCACAAAGTAGTTAGATTCCTCACTTGTATTGATCTGTGGATTCGTACAAATCTGGAACCAACTCCTTATCTATGAGTGAATGTCTTCGCACGATGAGGTCAATGTCTTCTAAACTGATTTATCTTCAAAATCTTCTGAGAATGCATATGACCTCTTCCCCTTCCCTCGCACCTTAATGCTGTCACAGGTACATGTCCGTGGGAGAATCCTTTGGTTCTCATAGTCTGCATTCATTTGTAGAATTCTTATAGCATCACATAAATTCTCCCGAAGCCAGTTCCTGTTTGTCCAGCAAGTGAAAACCTTTGAAGCCTCTGAACGTATTGAAGCCTTTCAGATTAAGGTTCATGGCTTCAGAAAAATCAGCAAGGAAGGGTGGCAGAAAGCGTCGTGGAGAAACATCTAGAGATCTGCCAGATGACCTCTTAGAACTGTACAAGACAGATCCTGAAGAGGATTACAATCAGCGCAAGACCCGAATCCAATGGATTCGAAGATATTGGGCAGAACAATGGTTCAAATACCGATTTGTAACCCAGGAATATGCTGAGAAAAATGCCATCAAGAGACCGTGGGGAGACATCCTATACAAGAATCTTCAACCCAGGTCCAGAGATGAAGCCATTGAACAAGGCTTCTATCCCTGCATGGTCCGTGGGCCACAACCTGTTGATGCACACCCATCGTCACTGCTATGGTGTCGTGACGACAATCTGTTTAAGCGCAAGTTCCAGTTTGCCCAGAACTCAGCGAAGCAGAACAAGAAGACTTTGGGGTTAGATTTCAACCCTGGTCCCTCAGCTCCAAGGGATGATGGCACACGAGATGCAGAACCCAATGTCGTCAGTCCTTTCTACAACCTTGAAGGCCTCATCACCCATATCTTGGTTCAAGGGACTGCAGTGAATGAGCCTGCAGCTGACGCTGAATCAGATGAAGCGCCTGCATCGCCGAAGCCAAAGAAGTTGAAGAAGCCTAAAGCTTCAAAGCCTGCCCCTTCACCAAAAATCTCACGGGCGAAGCCACTGGCAACTGCACCTCCTGAAGACAGTGTGCAGTCTGAACATTTATCACGCATCTCCAAGCCCCAGAAGGTCAAGATGCCTCTGCCACACACCGGCCAAGAGCTAACAGTTGCTGCCATTCTGCGCAATGATGCCATTGATCTGTCAAGTGATGAAGATCTTGCAGATGACGCTCTTGAGCAACTCATCAAGAGCAAAGAAGAAGCAGAAATCTTCAATGATCTACCTCTCTTTGATGTAACAATCATCCACAACTTCATTGATGAGTGGTTTGACACGCCACACATCAGCTTCGAAGATCTGCAACTACCCATTGGCCTCAGTGTCGCCTTCCATGGCGCCATTGCTTCAGAACTAGCTATCGCCCAGCGCATTGTTGAACTGAAGCAGAAGATTGACTATGAAAAGGCTCAGTTCAAGAAGCATATGGCCAAGCTCAGCGTGCAAGAAGTGAAGAACTTCAAGATTATGTTGCACGAGCTCAAGGAAGCCTTTCTCAAGAAACATGCAGAAGCTCAAGGTTCTCGTGAGCGCATGAAGGTTCTGGCTGACAGATGTGTGCAAGCCTACAATGAGGCTGAGAAGCGCAAGGCCCTTGGGCGTCCTGGCATCGACCCCAGGATGGCCGCAAAGAAGATGAAGAAGCCCGCTATGGCTGAACCTGACGCACCAAGGCAGGAAGCAGATCCCATTGTCTTCCCAACTAGAATGACTGGCTCGAAGCCAAAAAGCCGGTCAACCGCTTTAGAGCTCAAGAAGACGAGAACTGCTGAGGCTGAAGCCAGGAAGAGGAAACATCCTGAAGCCTCTCCTATTGCCCCCTCCAAGAAGAAGAGGAAGACCAAGAAAGATCGGGCTGCTCCCACAGAGCCTTTGATAGTTGAACCCATTTCCATGGTTCGTCCTGATGCTGAACGCCAACTGACAATCCATGAGCCTGCTTTCACAGAGGCTCATGAAGCTGAAGACTTTCCAGCAGCTGATCCCATCGCTTCTGAAGACATTGGTCAACATGACCATGTAGAAGATGGTGCAGTCTTTCCTCAGCTCAAAAACAGCAAACTCATCAGCATTGGTCGTCCTCTGACGCCAATCGCTCAGGATGCTTCATGGGCTGATCGCCCACAAGAGGAAGAAGACTCTGAGGCCCAGCCAACACAAACTCCACAAGCGTCGCCCGTGTTGCGCAGGCTTCGTAGAGGTCCAAGGCCTCAAATCTCTGCGTCTGAAGCTAAAACTGCTGAAGACATTCCGGCTGCATCAGCCGATGAAGAAGAAGTACCACAAGCTGCTACTCCCCTGTCCCACCAAGAAGTAGTTCTCGAGGAGAACGTGATTGAACATCTTGAGGCTGCCACCACCAACACCACTGAAGCCATTGACGCTGTCATGGCTGAAGCTAATGTGGAGCCCTCACCAACAAAAGCACCAGAAGTCAGTGAAGCCACTGATCCCGCCACTTCTGTTCCTGAGTCTGCTGCTGGTCCCCAGTTCGACTATCATGTTGAGCACAGGCCTCAGGTACAGAAGCCAACCCCAAGATTGCCAAGGTTCCCAGGTCCTGCATCAGCACCTGGCTCCTTCAATATCAATGGCTTCAGAGCAGACAACACATTCTTCAATAGCTCCAGGAACCCCTACTCAAGGGAAAGGATATCATTTGATCGGTTCTGGAGCTATCCACAGCGAAGCTATTACTCCTGCATTCTATACAATCAAGGTTGCATCTTCCCCCACAAGCGTGTTGACATTGAAGCTATAGCTGGTCTACCCTGTCTGGAACAAGCTCTGGATTGCTTCAAAGAAGTTGGATTGCTGCCATTCGTTACTGACCAAGAGCATTGGAATGAAGAGTTGCTGCTCCAATTCTATGCCACACTTCACATCCGCGGGTATAGCAGAGATCCGAAGACTTGGGTCCTGGAGTGGATGACAGGAAACGTTCATCACGAAGCCAAAGCCTTTGACATCATTGAGCTCACTGGTTTGCCCACTCCTGGCGATCTCTACGAGCATGGCTGTCAGCTTCATAGTGAAGCTATTGAGAGCATCTTTCAGAAGACTGAACCTGATATGAGTCAGATGCTCAGTATGATGAAGCCATTACCCCAAGATGCTGCTTATCCCACAGAGTTCTTCGTTGAAGACCTTGAGTATCTGCCAAGGACTATTTATCACATCATAAGGCGAACTCTCTAGCCCATCAAAGGGCACTCTCCACATGCCAAGCCTGAAGGTGCAATGAAGACTTTGGTCTTCTATATTCTTCATGGAAAATGCTTCAATGCACAGGACTTCTTCATTCGCCAACTTGCTGCATCAGGCTCTGATCTGTTTGGCTTGAAGTTCTACGCCCCATGGGTCATGCGTTTGATCAAACTCCACTCCACTATCTCATATCAGCCATCTGCTCGCAATCATCGGATTTTTCTGCCTGATGTGGATATGTTTATTGAATCCATCTATCCTGAGCCTGCCAAGGAACCTCTAAGTCTTCAGAATGCAGAGCATCAGAGTTTTTCTTAGAACATTGAAGGAGTTGAAGCAGTCACTCGTGTGTATCCTTTGGCTGGCACTACACGTGCACCACATCCTGCTCTCACTGAAGCCACTGACAGTACAACTGCTCCACGACCCAAGAAGCGCACTCGTGTTCTCAACGACCGAGAGCTTCTTGTGGCTCTTCATCAGAAACAGGATAGGCATCATGACTGGCTGAAGCGTCAGATGCAAAGCCTCTTGGTGGATGTTAATCGCATTCGCAATCTTGCCACCAAGAATGCTTTTGTTGCCCATGAAACATCTCGCCGCACATGGAAAGGGCTAACGCTGATGTGTTCTGAAGATGATCTTCAAGAGGATGGCTTCACTGAGCGTTTCAAGTTTGACTCCATACCTCCTCGAAGGGCAGTGCTGCGACGAACTCCATCCCTTGAAGACTCTGAGTTCTCTTCCTCTGCTGCAACTGTGACTGCCAGAGTTATCGAGGATGAAGACGGTGCTACTTCACCGCCACCTCCTTCAGCACGCTTCGACTCTGCTCCAAGCTCTTCAGCACCGCCAAACACCACCAACGACCCTACTACTTCACCTACTCCTCATGGGAACGAGTAGATGCTCTATGTCCTCAAACCTTTTTGGTCCTTACCGACAAAAGGGGGAGAAGCATATGAGGTTGATAGTCTTCAAGCGGGTCCATATGGGTGGGTGCTTTATATTTTACTTCGTGCTTACAACTCTCGTTTTGCTACATTTTGTTCTTTGAGTTGTAACACTTAAACTCGATGGTCGTCTGCTACTTATCTGCCACCTTGTTTTGCGATGATAAAATCCGCATGTGCGACGATAAATTCCGCACTTAGATCATTCTGCAGACGTCCATTTTCCATTATGCATGTCATTATCTTCATATACTTTCACATGCATAGTGGATTGTCATCATAAGTTGAAGTGGATCTCCACAAGTACAACCTGCCATGTGCATTTGCATTCCAAAAGCAAATTACTTATATGAACATCTTCAGGGGGAGCCCTTGCAACTTATGAAGACAATTCCTTATCCTTTACAATTTCACAGATTATATTCCCCGTTGAAAACTTCAACTAGTTTGTCATCAATCATCAAAAAAGGGGGAGATTCTAAGTGCATCTAGTGCCACCCCTAGTTGGTTTTGGAGTATTGACGACAAACCTAGTTGAGGGACTAATGTGTTTGTGAGAATTGCAGGATAACACAGGTAGAAGTCCCTCATTGATTCGGTTTTCCTACCAGAGATGACCCCTAAAAATGTATGAAGACATTGAAGTCAAAGGTGGTATATGAAGATATTCACATTGAAGGCTATGACAAGAGAAGACACCACATGAAGCCTATGGAGCTCGAAGACTTAGATCTTTCGTAGTTCTCTTTCTTTTGTGTTGAGTCATAGGAACCACCGTACTATTAAGTGGGGTCCAAGAGAACCAGTCAGAATGTCTGAAGTGATGCTTAAACAAAACCTATGTCTTCGAGTGAAGACTTTGAGAGCGAATCTTGTCCAGAGTCGGGCAAGTCAGCTTTGCTTGGAGCCCAAGTAAAGTTGTCGTGTGAGTTTGAAATCTGACTGTTGGAACACGTGTCAGTTCCTTAGTGACCCAGGGTCATTTCGGACAAATCAGGTCAGGTTGCCAAGTGGCTATAAATAGCCCACCCCCTACAACCATAAACGGTTGGCTGCTCAGATTCAGAGTACGGCTTTTGTCATTTGAGAGCAACCCACCTCGAAGCCTTTGAGAGAGAATTCCTTGCGAGGATAAAGCCCTAACCACCCAGAGCCAAAGAGAATTAGGCATCACTTAAGTCTTCTTGTCTGTGTGATCTGAAGACTTATTACACTTGAGGACTGTGCATCCTCCAGCCGGTTAGGCGTCGCGTTCTAAGCATCCAAGAGACATTGTGGATTGCCCGTGAACAAAGTCTGTGAAGGTTTGGGAGTCTACCTTGAAGACTTACCAGAGTGATTGGGCGAGGTCTGTGTGACCTTAGCTCAGGGGGAATACGGTGAAGACTGGGTGTCCTGAGCTGCGTGTTCAGGACTGGGTGTCCGGGACTGTGTGTCCTAAGGTTTAAATACCTAGCCGCCCTAACCAGACGTACAGTTGTCACGGCAACTGGAACTGGTCCAACAAATCATTGTCTTCAATGAGTCACTGGTTTCATCTTCCCTTCCCTTTACTTACTGTTACTCCTTGTGAAGTCATTGTATGTTCGCACTATCTTTTGTCTTCACTGAGTGACTGCATGTTCTGTGTGGCTTCACAATATCTTCCTACCTGATCCTTACTACATTGCTGCTATTAGTCATTGTGCTTTCACTCTATTGAATACTTGACTATGGCTTGCCTAGTGTAGTCTACCTTCCGCTGCAGGGTATTAGGTTTATTTCTATCGTTTGTCTTCATAACTTCCATGTTTTGAAGACTTTCATAAAAATCGCCTATTCACCCCCCCTCTAGTCGATATAACGCACTTTCACCGTGTTAGTGACGCCATTCTCCTTTCTCACCAAACGACGGCTGCTTGAGCGCCAAAGGGGACCTCCTGAGCATCGCGACTCAGGGGCTCTTACCGGACTCCGGGTCGCTCACCTCCTGGCCTTGACCACGGCATCATGACCTGGCATACCAGCGACGGTTGTAGCCGCCTTGAGACTGGGACCTGTCGGCGCAGAGCACCAAGCCCTCGTGAGGTTCGAAAGGGAGGACCGAGCTAAGGCGAAATGAGCAACTCGCACAAATTTATGACAAGGGTTATATTAACAAAATAGGATCACAGGCACCTTACAAGCCCCTACGGGATGCGTTTTTGACTCCTCGTAGGGAACGGATCCTAAAGGGACACAAACTACGTGCGTCCCTGCAAAAGACGCCATCATCAACAATGGGTCGTCAAGCACCGACGCCAACCCCATCCAGATCAGAGTCGGCGATGGCCTGACGAGCCCGCCCTGCTCCAGGAGCGGCGCCGGCTCGGGGGCTCGTAGCTGTCGTCGCTCATCTCCGGAGTCGCGAAGAACTCGCCGGAGTCGCTGGAACCTCCGGCGTCTCCACCGCCTGAGGAGCCTCCAAGGGAGCGGGTGGCGAGCCCAGTCCTCGCTGCAGCAGGGCCCAGGCCACCTTCCCCGGGGCAGCACTCCAGCCGGTGCCCGCTCGCATCGAAGACCTTGAAGAGCATCACCGAAGCACCGTCATAGTCCAAGTGGATCGCGAAGACACCCCTTGTCCTGCAAACCCGGGCGATCTCTCTCCAGCCCCGAGTCATGTAGACCTCGCTCGAGGCGATGACCGCGACCTCTGCCTCGGTCGCGAGGGTGCTGTAGCCGGTGTGCTGCAGCCAGAGCTCCAGGGGCTCCCCCGCGGGATGATGGAGGCGAAGAAGGGAGGCAGGCGGATCAAAGACTAAAGAGGAATGGCGACGTGGAGCACGAACTCTTGGGAGGAGCCCTCGGTGTGGACCCCAGGGGGGACGACCCACACCTTCGTGACCCGTCGGCACCGACGGCGGCGGCGCCCGTGACGGTCAGCACCAGCTCCTCCGAGGCCCTCGACGTGGGCGTACAATGGGAGCGGGAACCCCGGCAGCGCCCGCTCGCATAAAGGCCTCGACACCACCTGAAGGGCCCCCTTGTCCGGGCCACAGTGGGCGAGCCGTTTCTTCGGCGGGAGTGGGTCTGGCCCCTCTCGGGGAGCCTTTCCCTTCTCTGCCGTCGAGAACCAACGGATCGGAGCCATCGCGGCAAGACGGAACAAGGATCAGGAAGAAGGAGAAGCAAGGAGGGATGGACTGGAAGGGCGTGTGCCGTTCCGTACTTATAGCCAGCGAAGGCCAACTGCCGGCCTCCACGATCGCAGGTAGTCATGACCTGTTTTGCATGCAGGGACTCGTCCAATCCGTGCAGTTGCCGAGGCGCCATGGGGAAGTGGAGACGCTCACGTCCAATCAACTGCCACGCGGCGCCCAAGGCCGCAGGCTGTTAGGGCCCGCAGCGCTTCGCCCTCGCCCTTCCGCCTCCCTGCACGGCCAAGTCCGGGCGCGCCTTGGGCCTGGGGGCTACTGTTGGCGTTCTGGGAACGGGGGTCCCCAAACTTGCCTGCCTGCGGCGTGGCTCAAAGGGGGGGCCCAGCATGGCCCATCTTCACCAACACAAACCCAAGACCCTCGCGAGGGGCCAAGCCTCGCGGGGCAGACGACGCGGAGCTTCCTCAGGCACGGCCTCGTCAGGCTGGCTCGTGAGGAGGCAGAGAAATCAAGGCGGGGTACCTCATGAGGTGCCCGTGACGCAAGCCATGACGACTCAGGGCGCCAGGCAGGTGCCAGCCCGCGCAGCGTCCTCCTTTCCTCTTTGGTGCAAAGGGGGCAAGCGCAGCCGCGGAGTACCGAGGCATCAGGCAAAGGTTGCCATTTCAGTGCAACAAGACCAAGACCAGGAGGACTACGAGACGGAGGTCACCGTGGAGCCCAAGACGGCATCATCACCAAAGCTTTGCGCAGGCGAAGACTACTTTTGTCAGGATAGCTGATACTTGTTGTCCCCTTTCAAATTAGCCCGCCATTGTTGGATCCCTTCCCGCTCGATATTTGGGAAGAGGACCAGGGCCTCTATAAATAGGGCCAGCCACCCACATAGCAAGGGGGAGAGGTTCGTTCGGTCGGTCGGTTAGAGAGAGAAAGAGAAAGACGACTGAACTCCTCCCAGCAGTTCATCGCCCCGGCCAAGAACAGACCCTCGTGAGGCTGTTCTTCCTTGTATCGTTCATCATCATCAGCCCAAGAGGCAATCCACCACACCACACACTGGAGTAGGGTGTTACACCACATCGGTGGCCCGAACCAGTATAAACCCTCTGTCTCTTGTGCTGTTCTTCCCATAGTTTTAGATGCTAGCGTGGCGGAGCGGTGCAGGTAGGTAGGAGGCGAAAGCTCCATGCGCACCCCAGTGTTTGAACCTCAAGGGTCTGCTGGAACCCGAAATCCGACAAATCCTGTTCTGGAGGTCATGTTACTTGACCATGACGAGCCTACGAACTATGAGGAAGTGATGATGAGCCCAGATTCCGAAAAATGGCTTGAAGCCATGAAATCTGAGATGGGATACATGTATGAGAACAAAGTGTGGACTTTGGTTGACTTGCCCGATGATCGGCAAGCCATCGAGAATAAATGGATCTTCAAGAAGAAGACTGACACTGACAGTAACATTACTGTCTACAAAGCTCGACTTGTTGCGAAAGGTTTTCGGCAAGTTCAAGGAGTTGACTATGATGAGACCTTCTCACCCGTAGCGATTCTTAAGTCTGTCTGAATCATGTTAGCAATTTGTGGGGACCCCGACTCATAAGTCGTGATCACCGAATGCACGTGTACAGTGATCCCAGAGATCAATGCTCACTGAACACACAGAACCTGAATAACAAGAGTCTTACATCCATACATACCGTCTTACACAAATTATGACCATTATGGTCAAGTTTTACATTGATAAAGCCTTAAGGGCTGAACATCCAATGAAACACAAGTAGCAGAAATCTTCGTCGATGAGTAGAGCCCATGCCATCTGCCTTAACCCTACAGGCATGCTGACTCGGAAACGTACTAGTTCGCATGTTCGTCTCCAAAGGACTCTTCTTCGAACTCCGATTCTTCCATGCCTAGCCAATTAAATAACCAGTGGCAAGCCAATGAGTACTTTGAATGTACTTGCAAGCAACCCATGTTTCGGCTCAAGATACAACAATGCATGACATAGGTAAATTTTTGCAGAAAGCTGATTTTGTCGTGTTATGACATGTTCAATAACTGGTAAACCATGCATCGCATGGATTCAAGAAACCATAGGGGTTGGTTACAGATATCAACATAAAGGGAGAGGGCTCCAACCCAACTCATTCATGTCAAGTCCTTTGTCTTGACCCAAGAAGTACTTCCCACACACACTGGTTTGTAAACAAGTGGACGTAGCCCAAGAGCGGTTACCCAACTGTCCTTGACCATGGACACGACTATTCGAACAGTTTTACACTATGCAGAGGTTGCACACTTTACCCACAAGATCCGGGGAACTTCCATGTCATCCACGACCCGCGGTACCTCAAGTACCCGGGGTAAGCACCCGATCACTATCTTTCCCTAGACGACACTAACAAGGAGTCCACTCGTTGTTCCGTATCCTCACGATGTACATCATACGAGACTCACTCGAGATCGTAACATCCGAGAGGGGACACAACGGTGTATCTAGTGCCCTGTGAAAACAGTCATGGCCGCCCTACCTGGCACGACCCCGTCCCGAGAGAGTGCACCAACAACTCTCCCGTCACTAGTAATGCGGGATCCAAGCTAGTATCGGCCTAGGTAATCAATAATGCCCTTTCCCATACAAGGGTAGAGTGGTTGCGCATGTAAGGTTGGAATAACGGTCGCAACTTAAACTAATCCGTTTTGAAAAACAACACACACACACTTGCCTCGGTACACCACTTCGTCATCAAGTGGTTACCCAACTCATCATCTCCCCCCGGGCATAAGTGGCACCCGATGGGGGTTTTCAAAAAGTCTTTTGAAAACACTTTGTCTCCATCACCATGCATATTCCCGTCCCTTTTTGCGTAGCAACTACTTTAGCATCCTATCTACTCCCACCGGCATAACCCTCATAAGAAGGTAGGGTCATGCACAATGCAAGTATCAACAAGGAGGAAATGAAGGCAACCCACCAAAGTGGCTACCATCTCATCATGATTCCGATGCAACAATAATAAAGTGCTATATGAAATGCATAAAAAGGGTTTCATAGACATGGTTAAAGGGTTGCTTGCCTGGCTCAACAAAGTCTTCTGGGTCTTCAAAGTCTTCTGGTCCAACTCCTTCATCTATCGTAGCAAAATAATAACGAGAAAATAAGGCAATAATAAAACAGAAAAACCAAAGTGCTCAGAAAAATGTCAACTCATTTTTGTTAAATACTAGGTTGAAAACTAAGAAGGGGAAAATTCCTAGTTTTGGTTTTGGAGTAGCAGAATAGAAGAAATGGATTTTTAGACGGGTTTAAATATATTCAAATTTGAATTTGAATATGAACAATACATAAAAGTTGTTTGGACATGAGTGAAAATTATACCATTAAATAGGTGGGATTTTTAGAAAAATATGGGAGTTGGAATTACTTCATTTGGATGAATATTTAATCCAGTGGAAATTTTGGAAACTTACAGAAAAAGAAAAGGAAAAAGGCCACTGTGCAACTGGGCCTATTCGGCCACAGTGCAGCAGGCCCAGGGGGAATCCAGCCCGCGCAAGGCTGCCACGTCGAAGGCGTATTTGGGAAATATGCCTCCAGCCGACGCAGCGAACCGGTACGCGCGCGCGGGTGTTTTAAACCTGACGTGTGGGACCCACACGTTAGGACGTGAGGCTGACGGATGAGCCCCACGGCCGTCGTCGTCAACCTTGGGTCGGAGAGGGCGGTGAGCTCACCGGCGCCGCTGTGGTCGACGGCGAGGCGATCGGAGGGCACTGGCGTGCTCAGGGCGGAGTCGTCGTTCGGGTGGAGGTGGAGGTGGTCGCCGGGGTGCAGGGGTTCGCCGGCGACGAGGAAGCCGGTGGCAGAGCTTCGGGAGGTGCTTGCCCCGGTCGATTTCGGCTGCAAAAGAGAGGGAAACAGATGGAGAATGGTCAGGGAGGTGTGGCGGGTCCAGATCGAGAGAGAGAGAGAAGGGGCGGAGAGAGCCCGTACCCCGAGATCAACGACGACCCGAGGCGGCGGAGCTCGAGCTCGATCTCGAGCTCGGGTGCTCCTGGAGGAGAGTGGAGGGCACAGGGGGCCTATTTGGAGTAGGTAGGAGCGAGTGGTGGTGAGTGAGAGGCTCAGGGAGGCCTTTAAGTAGGCGAGCCACGGCTCACCGTAGACCCATGCGCCGGCGAGGTTGTTGTCGTTGCTGTGGGTCACGGGGGCGCGCGTGGGCGTGTCTGGAGTGCTCGTGGGTTTGGTCCAGAGCGAGGGAAAGAAGAGAGAGAGGGATAAGGGGGCCAGAGGCACCGCGCGTGTGAGCACGCTCACTGGTGCGCTCGGGCGTTCCTCGCGCGTGTGAGCTAGGGCGAGAGGAGGGAGAAGGAGGAGGGGGCTGACCAGCTGCTGTGTTGCGGGCGTCGAGGCGTCTCGTCGGGCACGCTGGGGAGGCCCGAGGTGGCCGGGGCGGTTGGAAGGGGGCGGCTACAGTGCGGGAGCGCACTGTAGCGCGCTCCAGAGCACCCAAATGGCCGGCATGGCCATTTTCTATGCAGTGTGGGCATGGCCAAAGGTGTCTGGTGGCTCTAGGGAGGAGTAAAGAAGTAGGAGATGGCCTTGGATGCCGTGGGTGGCCAGTAGGAGAGGAGAGAGGTAGAAGAAGAGGGAGAAATGGGCTGTCCAGAGAGAGAAAGTGGGGTTTTACCCATCCAATAATTGAACTGTGGATTTTCCATTGTTACTAGAGGTGAAAGGGGACTAGGAGGGGTTGTGGTAAAGAGTGGAGCTCATGGAGATTAGTGGAAGAGCCCCAAACAGGGTTTTTAGTTAACATGCAGAAGGTGTTTGATATGGTTTTGGGGTACTTGCACTAATTTACTTCTTGTGGCACTTGGCAGGGGTCTTTGTCATGACAAAATGACAGGGGAAAAGGAAGATGAACTCATTTGGAAGAGTTTGCTAATGAAGCTTTGGCAAACCCTAGAAATTAGCAGAAATGAACTTGTGTAGATCTAGTTGAGAAAATCACTTCTCCTTGATGCACCACTTGGTGTAGTGACCTCATTTGGTCATATGAACATGCCCACAAAAGTTGGGGTCAAGGAGAGAAAGTTGGTAGTACAAATTTGTTCAAATTTGATTCTGGTCAGAGAGGGTTTTGGGGCTTTTTGGTGAACCAAAATGACCTTGATTGACATGAGGCTTTGCGAGGTGATCACAACATGCATTTGTGACTTGCTGGATTTCCCTTGGATTTTTATGAAAATATTTCCTGTAGAAATATTTCAAATCCTTGAAATGGGCAGAAATGGTTTTGGGAGGTTTTGTCCAATACTTTGATCATGACCATATGTTGAAACTCTTATATATGGGAAATATATGCCCACTGAGTTTCCCTGATTTTTGTCAAATATTTTTAAAATAATAAAATAATTTTTCCCGATTAAAGACCATTTCTGGCCTTAAGAAAAAGCTTTTAAATAACATAGGAAAATAACTTTTAAAATTATCTTTTTGTGGTTTATGGGAATCCTATATCTAATAGGTTTCAAATATACTCTTTGAAATATTTTTCATACCCCAAATCAGGTACTTGCAGTGCAAACCTCAATCCAGGGGTTTTTGGAAAACTAATTTTTGAAAATACTATTTGGCCAAATTATTTTTGTAAGAAAATACTATATTGCACTATACACATGGCATGATCATTGGGCAGAAGTTTGGGGCAAGGAAATGAAGTACAGAAGGTGGAGTAGTTGACTTTAAAGAGCACTTAAAAACCACACAAAGAAATCCAACCCCAAAATAAAAGCCAAATAATGCAAAAGTTTTTGTTGGTCCAAATTTTCATGCTTTACTAATGCAAATGACATGTTACAAAATGCAGGGTGTGACACAATTGCCGCATTTTATCATTATGAAATTTGGCAAATGGATGTCAAGACTGCATTCCTGAATGGATTTCTGGAAGAAGAGTTGTATATGATGCAACCTAAAGGTTTTATCGACCCAAAGGGTACTAACAAAGTGTGCAAGCTCCAGCGATCCATTTATGGACTGGTGCAAGCCTCTCGGAGTTGGAATAAATGTTTTGATAGGGTGATCAAAGCATATGGTTTTATACAGACTTTTGGAGAAGCCTGCATTTACAAGAAATTGAGTGGGAGCTCTGTAGCATTTCTAATATTATATGTGGATGACATATTGTTTATTGGAAATGATACAAAATTTCTGGATAGCATAAAAGGATACTTGAATAAGATTGTTTCAATGAAAGACCTCGGTGAAGCTGCTTATATATTGGGCATCAAGATCTATAGAGATAGATCAAGACGCTTAATTGGACTTTCACAAAGCACATACCTTGATAAAGTTTTGAAGAAGTTCAAAATGGATCAAGCTAAGAAAGGGTTCTTGCCTATGTTACAAGGTGTGAAGTTGAGTAAGGCTCAATGCCTGACCACTACAGAAGATAGAGAGAAAATGAAAAGTGTTCCCTATGCTTCAGCCATAGCCTCTATCATGTATACAACATTGTGTACCAGACCTGATGTGTGCCTTGCTATTAGTTTAGCAGGGAGGTGTAACACCCATGATGGGGCTATATCTCCCACATGTCGAAGCACGACTTAGAGGCATAACCGCATAGTAGGCATGTCGCAAGAGGGGAAATCTTTACACATCCCATATACTGAATAAGAAAGGGATAAAGAGTTGGCTTACAATCGCCACTTCACACAATACATAAATATAGCATTACATCATCCAGAATACAATCAAGGTCCGACTACAGAACCAAAATAAAAGAAGACCACCCCTAATGCTTAGATCCCCGATCGCCCCGACTGGGCTCCTCTACTGATCAACTGGAAACGAAAACGACACAACAAACACGATCTTCATCGAGCTCCCATCTGAGCTGGGTTGCGTCACCTGCACTGGTTTCATCGGCACCTGCAACTAGTTTTGGAAGTAAATCTGTGAGTCACGGGGACTCAGCAATCTCACACCCTCGCGATCAAGACTATTTAAGCTTATAGGTAGGAAAAGGTAGTGAGGTGGAGCTGCAGCAAGAACTAGCATATATGGTAGCTAACTTACGCAAATGAGAGCGAGAAGAGAAGCAAAGCACGGTCGATAAGCTATAAAGATCAAGAAGTGATCCTGAAACTACTTACTTTCAAGCATAATACAAGAATCGTGTTCACTTCCCGGACTCCGCCGAGAAGACACCATCACAGCTACACACGCGGTTGATGCATTTTAATTAAGTTAAGTGTCAAGTTCTCTACAACCGGACATTAACAAATTCCCATCTGCCCATAACCGCGAGACGGCTTTAGAAAGTTCAAAACCCTGCAGGGGTGTCCCAACTTAGCCCATCACAAGCTCTCACGGTCAACGAAGGATATTCCTTCTCCCAGGAAGACCCGATCGGACTCAGAATCCCGGTTACAAGACATTTCGACAATGGTTAAACAAGACCAGCAAAGCCGCCCGATGCGCCGACAATCCCGATAGGAGCTGCACATATCTCGTTCTCAGGGCAACACCGGATAGGTCAAGCTACGAGTAAAACCAACCCTCAAGTTTCCCCGAGGTGGCCCCGCAGGCTACCCGTTTCGGACCAACACTTAGAAAAGCACTGGCACGGGGGGGTTAAAATAAAGATGACCCTTGAGTCTGCAGAACCCAAGGGAAAAGGTTTAGGTGGCAAATGGTAAAACCAAGGTTGGGCCTTGCTGGAGGAGTTTTATTCAAGGCGAACTGTTAAGGGGTTCCCATTATAACCCAACCGCGTAAGGAACGCAAAATCAAGGAACATAACACCGGTATGACGGAAACTAGGGCGGCAAGAGTGGAACAAAACACCAGGCATAAGGCAGAGCCTTCCACCCTTTACCAAGTATATAGGTGCATTAAGGTAAACAAGATATAATAATGATATCCCAACAAATATCCAAGTTCCAACAAGGAACAAACTTCACCTTCACCTGCAACTAACAACGCTATAAGAGGGGCTGAGCAAAGCGGTAACATAGCCAAACAACGGTTTGCTAGGACAAGGTGGGTTAGAGGCTTGACATGGCAATATGGGAGGCATGATATAGCAAGTGGTAGGTATCGCGTCATAGCAAAAGAGCAAGCAACTAGCAAGGAAAGGTAGAAGTGATTTCGAGGGTATGGTCATCTTGCCTGAAATCCCGCAAGGAAGAAGAAAGAGTCCATGAAGAAGACAACCGGACGCAGTCGAACGAATCCTCACAAACGCGACGTTATCGGAACTAACCCGAAGAAGCAACACCGGAAAGAAGCAAACAACATAGTAAACAACCATCACATAATCATGGCATGATGCACAATCAAGTATGATGCATGTCCGGTTAATGAGGCATGGCATGGCAAAATGCACAAGCAACACTACAAGTTAAGTGGAGGTCAATATGCAACGAGTTGCATATTATTGACAAAACAACACTGACTTATTTAGTTCTCTCTCATTTAGGTACCCAACAATATTAAATGTTGTTAAACATGGCAAGAGGTGAAGCATATGAAAACTAACTATCTAGTCAAGTTTAAATGAGGCCGGAACAACAAACAACAATTCCGGAAAATCCTCATATGCAATTTATGGATTTGGCACTGTTCTGTCCTAAACAATATTTTAGAGTTGTTAAACATGCAAAGTAAACCCACCATGTTAAACTAGGCATTTTTCTACCCCATTTACATATAAAGTTTATTAAGTTTGGAGCTATGGTTATTTAGTTATGAATTAAAGCATTTTTGCATGGCATAAGAGCAAAATAATGCAAACAGCAGTTTAAGCATTTTAAACATGGATGAAAGTTGGATATTATTAAACTAGATGAAATTCTAGTCATATTTCATATATAAAGTCATTACATATGATGCATTAATCATAAGTTATTATATGCATGAAGACTAGGGGTTTTTCTGTAAAACCGTAAACTCTGGATAAAAGGATAAATTTGTAGAACAGAAAAAAATAAGAGATGGGCTGAAACTGAGGCGGACTGGGCTGCGGGGAACTGCTCACGCTGGGCCAATAGCAACTGGGCCCGCTCTGTGGGCTGCAGGAAAGAGGTGGCGCTGACCTTGGTGCAAGAAGCGGCCCAGGCACGGATCTGGGCAGGCGAGGCCGGTTCGTGCGCGTGTGGTCGAGGGGCATGGTCAACGCAGGCAGGGGATCGGGCAGTTCTTGGTGCTGGCCTCGACCTGTCGCTCGAAGCAGAGGAAGCCAGCAGGTGCTGGCAGCAGGTCGACGCCGCGGGGCGAGGCGGCTGCAACAGGACTTGGCAGCGCCGGCGGCAGGGGAGGCATGGACCCAGCCGGATCCAGGCGATGCAGAGGGTTGGGGAGGTGCGTCGACAGCTCGGCGTCCTCCAGGCACGGGCAAGGAGGAGCTCCAGCGGCGGGCATGTGATAGCCTGGCTTATTAGGGATGATAGACTACTCATATCAATAAGGAATTCCTTCTTTTCCAGGAGCCCATTCGGACAGAACTCCAAAGTTAAGCGTGCTTAGCTTGGAATAGTGCCAAGACGGGTGACCGACCGGGAAGTTGCTCCCGGGTGCGCATGAGTGAGGACAAAGTGCGCAGAAAAGACTAGTATTGATCTGTGGGGCCAGTCTAGATCCCGCCAGGAGTAACGACCACCGGCGGGTGTGTCCGGGGCGTCACAAGTTGGTATCAGAGCCGACCCTCGCGGTTACACAGATGGTTGCGGACAGGTGCGTGGTCATGTTGTTCATGACGTTTGTGACCCGTCGTGGCACACGGCATGGCACATGTACCAGACTGGATGCACAGACGTTTGTGCCAAGAGGGAACATTCATGTGGCCCGATGAGGACGTCGGTTCCCCTGAGTGGGGGTGTATGTGATAGCCTGGCTTATTAGGGATGATAGACTACTCATATCAATAAGGAATTCCTTCTTTTTCGGGAGCCCATTCGGACAGAACTCCAAAGTTAAGCATGCTTAGCTTGGAGTAGTGTCAAGATGGGTGACCGACCGGGAAGTTGCTCCTGGGTGTGCATGAGTGAGGACAAAGTGCGTAGAAAAGACTAGTATTGATCTGTGGGGCCAGTCTAGATCCCGCCAAGAGTAACGACCACCGGAGGGTGTGTCCGGGGCATTACAGGGCATCGCAGGAGGTCCGGGACGGGGCACCGGCGTCCAGATCCGGCTAGACCTCAGCGCAGGCGGTTCCGTGGCCGGTCGAAGAAGAAGCGGGTAGTAGAAACTTGGAGTGTAGGCGATGGAATGGAGCAGACAAGGTTGAGCTTGGGGCAGTCGATGCAGACGAGGGAAGCGGCGGGACTTCGGCGCAGCAGGGACCTCGGTGGATGGGGTTGAGCTGGAGGGGCTCGGGGCCTCAGGTGCGGGAGGCGCGAACAACGACGAGGATGCAGGGGAGGCTCGGGCAGCGCGCGGGGCTGCTGCTGCTGGCCGGCGGCCACCGGTGCGAGGATGGGTTCCCTCGGCGCTTGGGCAGAGGAGAGGTTGGATCGAGAGGTGGAGGCTCGGGCGCTAGTTGAGTGGATCGGACAGGGGAAGATCCCGAGGGGGATTTGGAAAGCGGTGGCGGGCGACGGGACACATCTCCTAGATTTTAGGGTTAGAGTAGATTAGGTATATAAATAGGTGAAATGAGGGGAATTTGGATCACCCGATCGAGATCGGACGGTCGAGAAAGAATAGCCTAGGGGAGTCCAAAAAGAAAAATGGAGATATTTTATAGATGTTAGGGGATGATTCGGATCCAATGGTAACGACAGAGCGGGTCGGGTTCGGGGAAGTTTCGGACACGCGCGAGGGGTCGATGCACTGTGCAAAGAGGGGGGTAGGTTAGGCCTAGTGGGCTGTGAAGAGGAGGTTGGGCTGAGATGAGAGGGAAAGAGTGCAGCCCAGCAACTGTTTCCGGAGACCGAAAATGTCCGACGTTAGACCGACTATATTGCCGCTATAGATATCTGTTGGGGCATCAAACGAACTCCGAATGCGATGGAACTTCGCAGGCGACCTACTCACAACATAACAACACCGCATGCCAACTTTCAACCCATACCGAGAACATTTTCTGGCCACTTATAAAATACTATTTCAGATGTGCCACGGGCGCGTGCGAGTGTGTCTGGGCTCAGAACAGACAACAGAAGGAAACTGAGAAACCCGGACGGATGCAAGTTTTGAAAACATGCAGATGCAATGCGGATGATGACATGGCAAGATGCGACACGCAAGCAAATGACAAGGCAACAACAACGAATAACTAGAAGTCACCTGGCGCGTCGGTCTCAGGGCGTCACAACACTCCACCACTACGAGAGGATCTCGTCCCGAGATCTAGGATGGCACCGGAGGGAAAAGGAAGGGGTAAAACAAAGTTGCTTCTTTGACAAACGAGTGAAACCAAAGACCTTGAAATGTTGAACAACTTGAAAAAAAGAATACCACGGAGATGATCTAAGTTGAAAACACTCCGTTGGGAAAGAGGAACAAGGAAGAACAAATTCAGACAACACTCCGCTTGAAAAGAGATGCAAGACTAGATAAGATGGAAAGAACTTGAGTAGAGGGCACAACACTCCGGTTAAATGGATAAGCACGAAAAGAACACAATCCTCACCATTCGAGATGATGATAGAAAAGAGCAACATCACAATGCCTCCGGAAGAAAAGGAAGAATGGAATGGCATGAATGGAGGGAAAACGAGATCTTGATAGAGCATGCTTATGACAAATGCTGGAATGGAGTTGTTGGAAAAGCCAACAATGAAAAGGATAAGTTTGATGTGGACTTATAGAAGACATCTCAAAATTATGAGGTGACAACTTGCCACTCACGGAAAAGATTTGATTGGGAGCTAGAAAAAAGATAGAAATCTTCTTCCACCGAGGTGATAAGGATAAAACTTGGATCATAGATAATCACCAGAAAGAGCAACATTCCCAATGGAAGGCTTTGGGTGAAATTTATACCAAGATAACTCCATGGAAGAAAGTGATGGGTTTAAATACCTCATTCTTGTGAATGAAGAATGATATATTACCACCTCAAAAGATAAGGGAGAACAATTGCACTCCGGATTGCAAGATGAAAAATTTTTGAGCTCCTCTGAAAAGAATCTCAATGAACACTTCGAGAAGGAATTAAATCCTTGATGAACCATCATGTAGAACCTCCATGAAGAACTCCGGTAATAAAAGACTGATCAAACGAAAGGAAAGAGAACTTGAAAACACAAGGTGAAGACTTGAAATGATTTAGATGGAGCTCGCGATGATGTAACCGAGAAAACTTGGAACTCCAGAAAAGAAAGATGAGCAATTGAAACCAAGAATTTTCGATGAACCTCTGGAATAAAGAATTAATCACTTGGGTGAAACAAGAATAAGAATTACATTATGCTTATCCTTCATCAATTAAATTGATGACAAGCAACGGATTGCATACAACTTAATCTCGTAGAAAGGATTAAGATAGATATGGCGCAAACTTGAGAAGGACTTCAATGAACCGCCGGTAGAATTGAAACAAAAAATGAATTGCTATGATAACCAAGGAAGAGAGATCTTGAACGAACCACCGTATGAATTGAAAATGAACGAAGAAAAGATAAAGAAACACCGGGAAGAATTAGAAAATAAACGAAGATACTTGATAGGATTTAGATACATGAGAACAAATAGATCATGAGCTGATTAGAGAATACTTGAACGATGCACCGGGACGATTTAGAGAATGAGAGCTGAAAGCTGAGAATGAATAATTCTGAGATGATGGGCTCCGGAGAAACAAACTGAAGGACTCCTGAATTGCTCCGGAAGGGTGAAAAGCATTCTCACAGTCGAAAACAATTATGAGGGGATGGCATAAAGCTAGAACCATGAATCTTCAAGAGGACGGATATGATTTGGAGGAAAACTCTTCTTCGGTCTTCAAATCTAAGAATGACGATAAGAAACACCATCAAGAATTGTTTAGACACTCCAGGAGAATCAAAAGCGAAGAGGTTGAGCCAATGATGAAAAGAATTTGACCGATCTTGGAGAAATACATATGACTGATGATAATCCATTCTTACGACAAACTTGGAAAAGAATTTGAGAGTAACTCCGAGAAAATAAGAAGAGTCAGGTAAGATCCTGGGAAAAGACCTGTGGGTTAGGGCCCACTCAAGATAAACACCGTTGTACGATTACTTGAAAGATATTGCACTGATGGCTTGAAATAGATAACAGCCTCAAGATATCTTGAACAGATAAGGAATGAAAACATGAATCTCCTGAGATATCCTCCGCAATTCGGATATGAATAGAGAGAGATGAGCGATTAAGAGGTGCACCGGTATGAGAAAGCATTGTGAAAAGAGGAAAGGATAAGATCAACAGCGCTTGACTTGAATCCACCGGAGAAGAAAAGAGAATGAAGAATGATAACTTATAGAGCATCTTCATGAGAATCACTGAATAAGAATATTGACTAAAAAGAATGGAGAGACTTCACATCAATAAGATGGATACTTGATTAAGAAGTCTGAGTCCTTGGAGAAGAAAAAGGGTGGGAGGGCGGGAAAACAAAGGCAACTTGAAGACAGATGAAACGAACACCGTAGAGAATACTTAGAGTTGATCTTGCGGATGTTGAAATGATCGGATCATCTTGAAGAGAATTACACAAGTTGGAAAGAATTGACATGACAAACTCGATTATCATGAAGGATTAGTATTCACATAGACATATGAGAACACCAGTTAGGAAAGGTATGGAATCAACATTTGACTTCGAAGCAACTCGAATACCACAACTGAAAAACAAAACAAAGGATTGGCTTGCAAAATAAGCCGGAACAAACATATGATAGAGATTTCGTCCGAAGTTTTTGTGGTGGGGCCCACACGGGCTCGATCGTAAAGCACCATCATGTACAAGGAAGTGCACATGACATACGAAGCGTCCCTGAGTCAGCATAGCCAAGGACTATTTAAGACACAACGAGACCACTGTAAAACCAACCGTGGATGGGCGGACCACTAGACGTCGAACCCTAATCTCATATCATGCATCTGACGGAAAGATATCCTAAGAGCTACTTGAATTCCCACTTATAAACTCCCGAAACTTTCTGGTTATGCAATCAGGTGTTGGGGATACAGGGGAAGCATAATATCTCACCCAAACTAACAATTCCTACATCCAGCTGTATCCATCCTTCAACACATAACCAAGAAACCTTTGGAAATCATTTACCTCAACCTTCGAAAAGCATCCGTTATACGAGTTATGGCAATACTCTCGAACTCCTGCCCCAGTACTGGGTGGCGTCGAGGTTATCTCACCAACAACTGCATAAAGGAGATTTTCAATGTCGGCGAACTCAAGTATTCCAGAACTACAATGATAAAATTGTGACGACAACACCTCGGAGCTCAACTCCCCGGGACACTGCCACAACCCCTAAATGTCAGGAGGCACCAAGAACAATGTTCTCGTCACAAAACGATTGGAACGATTCCAAGATACCCACGTGATCCTAAAAAAAATTAGTGAAATTTGAGGAGAGAATAGTCAAAACTCTACGTCAGGAGGCCTCACCAGAGCGACGAAGGGACTGAGGAGTAAAAAGAATCCTAATCTCCGATATATATATATAACCCTATAAGAATCAAAACATTTTTCTAGACTCAACAACGCCAACGATTCGATCAAGCAGGGGGGCTCCTAAGTCGGGGAAGGCTCTGATTACCAACTTGTAATACCCACGATGCGGCTATATCTCCCATGTGTCAGAGCATGACTTAGAGGCATAACCGCATAGTAGGCATGTCGCAAGAGGGGTAATCTTTACACATCCCATGTACTGAATAAGAAAGGGATAAAGAGTTGGCTTACAATCGCCACTTCACACAATACATAAATATAGCATTACGTCATCCAGAATACAATCAAGGTCCGACTACGGAACCAAAATAAAAGAAGACCACCCCTAATGCTTAGATCCCCGATCACCCTGATTCGGCTCCACTACTGATCAACTGGAAACGAAAACGACACAACGAACACGATCTTCATCGAGCTCCCATCTGAGCTGGGTTGCGTCACCTGCACTGGTTTCATCGGCACTTCCAACTGGTTTTGGAAGTAAATCTGTGAGTCACGGGGACTCAGCAATCTCACACCCTCGCGATCAAGACTATTTAAGCTTATAGGTAGGAAAAGGTAGTGAGGTGGAGCTGCAGCAAGCACTAGCATATATGGTGGCTAACTTACGCAAATGAGAGCGAGAAGAGAAGAAAAGCACGGTCGATAAGGTATAAAGATCAAGAAGTGATCCTAAAACTACTTACTTTCAAGCATAACACAAGAACCGTGTTCACTTCCCGGACTTTGCCGAGAAGAGACCATCACGGCTACACACGCGGTTGATGCATTTTAATTAAGTTAAGTGTCAAGTTCTCTACAACCGGAAATTAACAAATTCCCATCTGCCCATAACCGCGGGCACGGCTTTTGAAAGTTCAAAACCCTGCAGGGGTGTCCCAACTTAGCCCATCACAAGCTCTCACGGTCAATGAAGGATATTCCTTCTCCCAGGAAGACCCGATCAGACTCGGAATCCCGGTTACAAGACATTTCGACAATGGTAAAACAAGACCATCAAAGCCGCCCGATGCGCCGACAATCCCGATAGGAGCTGCACATATCTCGTTCTCAGGGCAACACTGGATAGGTCAAGCTACGAGTAAAACCAACCCTCAAGTTTCCCCGAGGTGGCCTCGCAGGCTGCCCGTTTCGGACCAACACTTAGAGAAGCACTGGCCTGGAGGCTTAAAATAAAGATGACCCTTGAGTCTGCGGAACCCAAGGGAAAAAGGCTTAGGTGGCAAATGGTAAAACCAAGGTTGGGCCTTGCTGGAGGAGTTTTATTCAAGGCGAACTGTCAAGGGGTTCCCGTTATAACCCAACCGCGTAAGGAACGCAAAATCAAGGAACATAACACCGGTATGACAGAAACTAGGGCGGCAAGAGTGGAACAAAACACCAGGCATAAGGCCGAGCCTTCCACCCTTTACCAAGTATATAGGTGCATTAAGGTAAACAATATATAATAATGATATCCCAACAAATATCCAAGTTCCAACAAGGAACAAACTTCATCTTCACCTGCAACTAACAACGCTATAAGAGGGGCTGAGCAAAGCGGTAACATAGCCAAACAACAGTTTGCTAGGACAAGGTGGGTTAGAGGCTTGACATGGCAATATGGGAGGCATGATATAGCAAGTGGTAGGTATCGCGGCATAGCAAAAGAGCGAGCAACTAGCAAGCAAAGATAGAAGTGATTTCGAGGGTATGGTCATCTTGCCTGAAATCCCGCAAGGAAGAAGAACGAGTCCATGAAGAAGACAACCGGACGTAGTCGAACGAATCCTCACAAACGCGACGTTATCGGAACTAACCCGAAGAAACAACACCGGAAAGAAGCAAACAACATAGTAAACAACCATCACATAATCATGGCATGATGCACAATCAAGTATGATGCATGTCCGGTTTAATGAGGCATAGCATGGCAAAATGCACAAGCAACACTACAAGTTAAGTGGAGGTCGTCAATATGCAACGAGTTGCTTATTATTGACAAAACACCACCGACTTATTTAGTTCTCCCTCGTTTAGGTACCCAACAATATTAAATGTTGTTAAACATGGCAAGAGGTGAAGCATATGAAAAGTAACTATCTAGTCAAGTTTAAATGAGGCCGGAACAACAAACAACAATTCCAGAAAATCCTCATATGCAATTTATGGATTTGGCACTGTTCTGTCCTAAACAATATTTTAGAGTTGTTAAACATGCAAAGTAAAGCCACCATGTTAAACTAGGCATTTTTCTACCCCATTTACATATAAAGTTTATTTTTACGTTTGGAGCTACGGTTATTTAGTTATGAATTAAAGCATTTTTGCATGGCATAAGAGCAAAATAATGCAAACAGCAGTTTAAGCATTTTAAACATGGATGAAAGTTGGATATTATTAAACTAGATGAAATTCTAGTCATATTTCATATATAAAGTCATTACATATGATGCATTAATCATAAGTTATTATATGCATGAAGACTAGGGGTTTTTCTGTAAAACCGTAAACTCTGGATAAAAGGACAAATTCGTAGAACAGAAAAAAAAACAAGAGATGGGCTGAAACTGAGGCGGACTGGGCTACGGGGAACTGCTCACGCTGGGCCAACAACAACTGGGCCGGCTCTGTGGGCTGCAGGAAAGAGGTGGCGCTGGCCTTGGTGCAAGAAGCGGCCCACGCACGGATCTGGGCAGGCGAGGCCGGTCCGTGCGCGTGCGGTCGAGGGGAGTGGTCAACGCAGGCAGCGGATCGGGCGGTTCTTGGCGCTGGCCTCGACCCGTCGCTCGAAGCAGAGGAAGCCAGCAGGCGCTGGCAGTAGGTTGACACTGCAGGACGAGGCGGCTGCAGCAGGACTTGGCGGCGCCGACGGCAGGAGGCATGGACCCAGCCGGATCCAGGCGATGCAGAGGGTTGGGGAGGTGCGTCGACAGCTCAGCGTCCTCCAGGCGCGGGCAAGGAGGAGCTCCGGCGGTGGGCATCGCGGGAGGTCCGGGACGGGGCACCGGCGTCCAGATCCGGCTAGACCTCAGCGCAGGCAGTTCCGTGGCCGGTCGAAGAAGAAGCAGGCGGCGAGAACTTGGAGTGTAGGTGATGGAATGGAGCAGACGAGGTTGAGCTTGGGGTAGTCGATGCAGATGAGGGAAGCGGCGGGACTCCGGCGCGGCACGGAGCTCGGTGGACGGGGTTGAGCTGGAGGGGCTTGGGGCCTTAGGTGCGGGAGGCGCGAACAACGACGAGGATGCAGGGGAGGCTCGGGCAGCGCGCGGGGCTGCTGCTGCTAGCCGGCGGCCACCGGTGCAAGGACGGGTGCCCTCGGCGCTTGGGCAGAGGAGAGGTTGGATCGAGAGGTGGAGGCTCGGGCACTGGTTGAGTGGATCGGGCAGGGGAAGATCCCGAGGGGGATTTGGAAAGCAGCGACGGGCGACGGGACACATCTCCTAGATTTTAGGGTTAGACTAGATTAGGTATATAAATAGGTGAAATGAGAGGAATTTGGATCACCCGATCGAGATCGGACGGTCAAGAAAGAATAGCCTAGGGGAGTCCAAAAAGAAAAAAGGAGATATTTTATAGATGTTAGGGGATGATCCGGATCCAATGATAACGACAGAGCGGGTCGGGTTCGGGAAAGTTTTGGACACGCACGAGGGGTCGATGCACTATGCAAAGAGGGGGTAGGTTAGTCCTAGTGGACTATGAAGAGGAGGTTGGGCTGAGATGAGAGGGAAAGAGTGCAGCCCGGCAACTGTTTCCGGAGACCGAAAACGTCCGACGTTAGACCGACTATATTGCCGCTATAGATATCCGTTGGGGCATCAAACGAACTCCGAATGCGATGAAACTTGGCAGGCGACCTACTCACAACATAATAACACCACATTCCAACTTTCAACCCATACCGAGAACATTTTCCTGCCACTTATAAAATACTATCTCGGATGTGCCACGGGCGCGTGCGAGTGTGTCTGGGCTCAGAACGGACAACAGAAGGAAACTGAGAGACCCGGATGGATGCAAGTTTTGAAAACATGCAGATGCAATGCGGATGATGACATGGCAAGATGCGACACGCAAGCCAATGACAAGGCAACAACAACAAATAACTGGAAGACACCTGGCGCGTCGGTCTCGGGGCGTCACAGGAGGTACCAAAGTAATCCATGAGTGGATCACTAGACAGCAGTCAAGAACATCCTGAATACCTGAAAAGGACTAAGGATATGTTTCTCGTTTATGGAGGTGACAAAGAGCTTGTCGTAAATGGTTACGTCGATGCAAGCTTCGACACTGATTCGGACGATTCTAAATCGCAAACCGGATACGTGTTTATATTGAAAGGTGGAGCTGTCAGTTGGAGCAGTTCTAAACAAAGTGTTGTGGCGGGATCTACGTGTGAAGCAGAGTACACAGATGCTTCAGAAGCAGCAAATGAAGTAGTCTGGATGAAGTTCATATCCGATCTAGGTGTTATACCTAGTGCATCGGGTCCAATGAAAATCTTTTGTGACAATACTAGTGCAATTGCCTTGGCAAAGGAATCCAGATTTCACTAGAGAACCGAAACACATCAAGAGACGCTTAAATTCCATTCGCGATCAAGTCCAAGTGGGAGACATAGAGATTTGCAAGATACATACGGATATGAATGTTGCAGACCCATTGACTAAGCCTCTCTCATGAGCAAAACATGATCAGCACCAAGACTCCATGGGTGTTAGAATCATTATTGTGTAATCTAGATTATTGACTCTAGTGCAAGTGGGAGACTGAAGGAAATATGCCCTAGAGGCAATAATAAAGTTATTATTTATTTCCTTATTTCATGATAAATGTTTATTATTCATGCTAGAATTGTATTAACCAGAAACATAATACATGTGTGAATATATAGACAAACAGATTGTCACTAGTATGCCTCTACTTGACTACCTCGTTGAATCAATGATGGTTATGTTTCCTAACCATAGACATGAGTTATCATTTGATTAACGGGATCACATCATTAGAGAATGATGTGATTGACTTGACCCATTTCGTTAGCTTAGCACATGATCGTTTAGTTTACTTCTATTGCTTTCTTCATGACTTATACATGTTCCTATGACTATGAGATTATGCAACTCCCGATTACCAGAGGAACACTTTGTGTGCTACCAAACGTCACAACGTAACTGGGTGATTATAAAGGTTCTCTACAGGTGTCTCCAATGGTACTTGTTGAGTTGGCATAGATCGAGACTAGGATTTGTCACTCCGATTGTCGGAGAGGTATCTCTGGGCCCTCTCGGTAATGCACATCACTATAAGCCTTGCAAGCAATGCAACTAATGAGTTAGGTGCGGGATGATGCATTACAGAACGAGAAAAGAGACTTACCGGTAACGAGATTGAGCTAGGTATTGAGATACGGACGGTCGAATCTCGGGCAAGTAACATACCGATGACAAAGGGAACAACATATATTGTTATGCGATTTGACCGATAAAGATCTTCGTAGAATATGTAGGAACCAATATGAGCATCCAGGTTCCGCTATTGGTTATTGACCAGAGACGTGTCTCGGTCATGTCTACATAGTTCTCGAACCCGTAGGGTCCGCACGCTTAAAGTTCTGTGACAATCGGTATTATGAGTTTTTGTGTTTTGATGTACCGAAGGTATTTCGGAGTCCCGGATATGATCACGGACATGACGAGGAGTCTCAAAACGGTCGAGACGTAAAGATCGATATATTGGATGACTATGTTCGGACACCGGAAGGGTTCCGGGAGGTTTCGGACATATACCGGAGTATCGGGGGTTACCGGACCCCCCCCCCCCCCGAGGGAAGCTATTGGGCCTTATGGGCCTTAGTGGAGAAGAGAGAGGGCAGCTAGGAGTTGGCGCGCGTCCCCCCTTGCCCCAGTCCGAATTGGACAAGGGGAAGGGGCGGCGGGCCCCCTCTCCTTCCTTCTCTCCACCTCCTCCTTCCCCCTTCTCCTTGGAATAGGAAAGGGGGGGACAAACCTACTTGGAGTAGGATTGCCCCCCTTGGGCGCGCCTCTCCCTTGGCCGGCCCTCTCCTCCTCCCCCCTTTATATACGGGGGTTGGGGGCACCCCAAAGACACAACAATTGATCTGTTGATCTCTTGGTCGTGTGCGGTGCCCCCCTCCAGCATAATCCACCTCGGTTATATCGTAGCGGTGCTTAGGCAAAGCCCTGCGTCGGTAGCTTCATCAACATCGTCACCACGCTATCGTGCTGATGAAACTCTTCCTCGAGTCTACTGGATCGTGTGTTCACAAGACGTCACCGAGCTGAACGTGTGCTGAACGCGGAGGTGTCGTATGTTCGGCACTGAGGATCGGTCGCTCGTGAAGACTTACGACTACATCAACCACGTTGTTATAATGCTTCCGCTTAACGGTCTACGAGGGTACATGGACGACACTCTCCCCTCTCGTTTCTATGCATCACCATGATTTTGCATGTGCGTAGGAATTTTTTTGAAATTACTACATTTCCCAACAATTCGTTGTTAAGAATGGATCCTTTCTAGAGAAGGGGTTTCTCTCGAAAGAAGTGAGTGGGAGGAAAGTAGAACTTGACGAGGTAATTGTACCTTCTCCCTTATTGGAAAGTAGTTCATCACTGAAATCAGTTCCAGTGATTCCTACACCAGTAAGTGAGGAAGCTAATGATGATGACCATGAAACTTCTGACCAAGTTACTACCGAACCTCGTAGGTCATCCAGAGTAAGATCCGCACCAGAGTGGTACGGTAATCCTGTTTTGGAAGTCATTTTACTTGACCATGATGAACCTACGGACTATGAGGAAGCGATGATGAGCCCAGATTCCGCAAAATGGCTTGAGGCCATGAAATCTGAGATGGGGTCCGTGTATGAGAACAAAGTGTGGACTTTGGTTGACTTGCCTGATGATCGGCAGGACATAGAGAATAAATGGATCTTCAAGAAGAAGACTGACGTTGATGGTAATATAACTGTCTACAAAGCTCGGCTTGTTGCAAAAGGTTTTCGACAAGTTCAAGGAGTTGACTATGATGAGACCTTCTCACCCATAGCGATGCTTAAGTCCGTCCGAATCATGTTAGCGATTGTCGCATTTTATGATTATGAAATTTGGAAAATGGATGTCAAAACTGTATTCCTTAATGGATATCTTAAAGAAGAATTGTATATGATGCAACCAGAAGGTTTTGTCGATCCAAAAGGTGCTAACAAAGTGTGCAAGCTCCAGCGATCCATTTATGGACTGGTGCAAGCCTCTCGGAGTTGGAATATATGCTTTGATAGTGTGATCAAAGCATATGGTTTTATACAGACTTTTGGAGAAGCCTGTATTTACAAGAAAGTGAGTGGGAGCTCCATAGCATTTCTGATATTATATGTAGATAACATATTATTGATGGGAAATGATACTGAATTTTTGAATAGCATAAAAGGATACTTGAATAAGAATTTTTCAATGAAAGACCTCGGTGAAGATGCTTATACATTAGGCATCAAGATCTATAGATATAGATCAAGATGATTAATTGGACTTTTACGAAACGCAAACCTTGATAAAGATTTAAAGAAATTCAAAATGGATCAAGCAAAGAAAGGGTTCTTGCCTGTATTACAAGGTGTGAAGTTGTGTCAGACTCAATGGCCGACCACTGTAGAAGATAGAGAGAAAATGAAAGGTGTTCCCTACGCTTCAGCCATAGGCTCTATCATGTATGCAATGTTGTGTACCAGACCTGATGTGTGCCTTGCTATCAGTTTAGCAGGGAGGTACCAAAGAAATCCAGGAGTGGATCACTAGACAGCAATCAAGAATATCCTGAAATACCTGAAAAGGACTAAGGATATGTTTCTCGTATATGGAGGTGACAAAGAGCTCGTCGTAAAAGGTTACGTCGATGCAAGCTTTTACACTGATCCGGATGACTCTAACTCACAAACCGGATACGTGTTTTTATTAAATGGTGGAGCTGTCAGTTGGTGCTATTCCAAGCAAAGCATCGTGGCGGGATCTACGTGTGAAGCGAAATACATACCTGCTTTGGAAGTAGCAAATGAACGAGTCTGGATGAAGGAGTTCATATCCGATCAAGGTGTCATACCTAGTGCATCGGGTCCAATGAAAATATTTTGTGACAATACTGGTGCAATTTCCTTGGCAAAGGAATCCAGATTTCACAAGAGAACCAAGCACATCAAGATATGCTTCAATTCCATCCGTGATCAAGTCAAGGACGAACACATAGAGATTTGCAAGATACATACAGATCTGCATGTTGCAGACCCGTTGACTAAGCCTCTCTCACGAGCAAAACATGATAAGCACCAAGACTCCATGGGTGTTAGAATCATTACAATGTAATCTAGATTATTGACTCGAGTGCAAGTGGGAGACTGAAGGAAATATGGCCTAGAGGCAATAATAAAGTTGTTATTTATATTTCCTTATATCATGATAAATGTTTATTATTCATGCTAGAATTGTATTAACCGGAAACTTAGTACATGTGTGAATACATAGACAAACAGAGTGTCACTAGTTTGCCTCTACTTGACTAGCTTGTTGAATCAATGATGGTTATGTTTCCTAACCATAGACATGAGTTGTCATTTGATTAATGAGATCACATCATTAGAGAATGATGTGATTGACTTGACCCATCCGTTAGCTTAGCACGATGATCGTTTAGTTTGTTTCTATTGCTTTCTCCATAACTTATACATGTTCCTATGACTGTGAGATCATGCAACTCCCGAATACCGGAGGAACACTTTGTGTGCTACCAAACGTCAAAACGTAACTGGGAGATTATAAAGTTGCTCTACAGGTGTCTCCGATGGTGTTTGTTGAGTTGGCATCGATCGAGATTAGGATTTGTCACTCCGATTGTTGGAGAGGTATCTCTGGGCCCTCTCGGTAATGCACATCAATATAAGCCTTGCAAGCAATGTGACTAATGAGTTAGTTGCGGAATGATGCATTACGGAACGAGTAAAGAGACTTGCCGGTAACGAGGTTGAACTAGGTATTGAGATACGATGATCGAATCTCGGGCAAGTAACATACCGATGACAAATGGAACAACGTATATCGTTATGCGGTTTGACCGATAAAGATATTCGTAGAATATGTGGGAGCCAATATGAACATCTAGGTTCCTCTATTGGTTATTGACCGGAGACATGTCTCGGTCATGTCTACATAGTTCTCGAACCCGTAGGGTCCGCACGCTTAACGTTCGGTGACGATCGGTATTATGAGTTTATGTGTTTTGATGAACCGAAGGTTGTTTGGAGTCCCGGATGTGATCACGGGCATGACGAGGAGTCTCGAAATGGTAGAGACATAAATATCGATATATTGGATGACTATGTTTGGAAATTGGAATGGTTCCGAGTGAGTTCGGACATTAACCGAAGTACCGGGGGGTTACCGGAACCCCTCGGGGAGTATATGGGCCCTAATGGGCTTTAGGGGAGAGAGGGAGGGGGTACCTAGGGCAGGCTGCACGCGCCCCAAGGCCTAGTCCAAATTGGGCTAAGGGGGAGGGGCGGGGCCCCCTCCTTCCTTCTCTTCTCACTTCCCTTTCCTACTCTCCTACTCCTACTACATGGAAAAGGGGGAATCCTACTCCCGGTGGGAGTAGGACTCCCCAGGGCGCGCCATAGTAGAGGGTCGGCCCTCCCCCTCCTCCACTCCTTTATATACGGGGAGGGGGGCACCCCATAGACACACAAGTTGATCATTGATCTTTTAGCCATGTGCGGTGCCCCCCTCCACCATAATCCACCTCGGTCATATCGTAGCGGTGCTTAGGCGAAGCCCTGTTGCGGTAGCATCATCATCACCGTCATCACGCCGTCGTGCTGACGAAGCTCTCCCTCGACACTCTGCTAGATCGTGAGTTCGTGGGACGTCACCGAGCCAAACGTGTGCACATCACGAAGGTGTCATACTTTCGGTACTAGGATCGGTCGATCGTGAAGACGTACGACTACATCAACTGCGTTGTCATAAAGCTTCCGCTTATGGTCTACAAGGGTACATGGACAACACTCTCCCCTCTCGTTGCTATGCATCACCATGATCTTGCGTGTGCATAGGAATTTTTTTTGAAATTACTATGTTCCCCAATAGCAACTACATGGACTAGGTCTGTAACTTGAGGATTATCCTCATTGCTGCACAGAAGAATTACGTCCTGGAAGCACCGCTAGGTGCCAAACCTGCTGCAGGAGCAACACCAGATGTTATGAACACCTGGCAGAGCAAAGTTGATGACTACTCGATAGTTCAGTGTGCCATGCTTTACGGCTTAGAACTGGGACTTCAACGACGTTTTGAACGTCATGGAGCATATGAGATGTTCCAGGAGTTGAAGTTAATATTTCAAGCAAATGCCCGGATTGAGAGATATGAAGTCTCCAATAAGTTATACAACTGCAAGATGGAGGAAAATAGTTCTGTCAGTGAACATATACTCAGAATGTCTGGGTGCCACAACCACTTGACTCAACTAGGAGTTAATATTCTTGATGATAGTGTCATTGACAGAGTTCTCCAATCACTGTCACCAAGCTACAAGACCTTTGTGATGAACTATAATATGCAAGGGATGGATAAGACGATTCCCGAGCTCTTCGCAGTGCTAAAGGTTGTGGAGGTATAAATCAAGAAGGAGCATCAAGTGTTGATGGTCAACAAGACCACCAGTTTCAAGAAAAGGCTAAAGGGAAGAAGGTGAGGTTCAAGAAGAATGGCAAGCAAGTTGCTACTCAAGTGAAGAAGCCCAAGTCTGGACCTAAGCCTGAGATTGAGTGCTTCTACTGCAAAGGGACTGGTCACTGGAAGCGGAACTGCCCCAAGTATTTGGCGGAGAAGAAGGATGGCAAAGTGAAAGGTATATTTGATATACATGTTATTGATGTGTACCTTACTAATGCTCGCAGTAGCGCCTAGGTATTTGATACTGGTTTTGCTGCTAATATTTGCAACTCGAAACAGGGACTACGGATTAAGCGAAGATTGTCTAAGGACGAGGTAACGATGCGCGTGGGAAATGGTTCCAAAGTCGATGTGATCGTCGTCGGCACGCTACCTCTACAACTAGCTTCGGGATTAGTATTAGACCTGAATAATTGTTATTTGGTGCCAGCGTTAAGCATGAACATTATATCTGGATCTTGTTTGATGCAAGATGGTTAATCATTTAAATCAGAGAATAATGGTTGTTCTATTTATATGAGTAATATCTTTTATGGTGCACCATTGATGAGTGGTCTATTTTTACTAAATCTCGATAGTAGTAATACACATATTCATAGTATTGAAGCCAAAAGATATAAATTTAATAATGATAGTGCGACTTATTTGTGGCACTGCCGTTTAGGTCATATTGGTGTAAAGTGCATGAAGAAACTCCATGATGATGGACTTTTGGAATCACTTTATTATGAATCACTTGATGCTTGCGAACCATGCCTCATGGGCAAGATGACTAAGACTCTGTTCTCCGGAACAATGGAACGAGTAACAGACTTATTCGAAATAATACATGTTGATGTATGCGGTCCGATGAGTGTTGATGCTCGTGGCGGGTATCATTATTTTCTAACCATCACAGATGATTTGAGCAGATATGGGTATATCTACTTAATGAAACATAAGTCTGAAACATTTGAAAAGTTCAAAGAATTTCAGAGTGAAGTGGAAAATCATCGTAACAAGAAAATTAAGTTTCTATGATCTGATCCTGGAGGTGAATATTTGAGTTACGAGTTTGGTAATCATTTGAAACAATGCGGAATAGTTTCGCAACTCACGCCACGTGGAACACCACACCGTAACGGTGTGTCCGAACGTCGTAACCGCACTCTATTAGATATGGTGCGATCTATGATGTCTCTTACTGATTTACCGCTATCGTTTTGGGGTTATGCTTTAGAGATGGCTGCATTCACGTTAAATAGGGCACCATCTAAATCCGTTGAGATGACACCTTATGAACTGTGGTTTGGCAAGAAACCCAAGTTGTCGTTTCTTAAAGTTTGGGGCTGTGATGCTTATGTGAAAAAGCTTCAACTTGATAAGCTCGAACCCAAATCGGAGAAATGTGTCTTCATAGGATACCCAAAGGAGACTCTTGGGTACACCTTCTATCACAGATCTGAAGGCAAGACATTCGATGCTAAGAATGGATCCTTTCTAGAGAAGGAGTTTCTCTCGAAAGAAGTGAGTGGGAGGAAAGTAGAACTTGACGAGGTAATTGTACCTACTCCCTTATTGGAAAGTAGTTCATCACAGAAATCAGTTCCAGTGATTCCTACACCAGTAAGTGAGGAAGCTAATGATGATCATGAAACTTCTGATCAAGTTACTACCGAACCTCGTAGGTCAACCAGAGTAAGATCCGCACCAGAGTGGTACGGTAATCCTGTTCTGGAGGTCATGTTACTTGACCATGACGAACCTATGAACTATGAGGAAGCGATGATGAGCCTAGATTCCGCAAAATGGCTTGAGGCCATGAAATCTGAGATGGGATCCATGTATGAGGATAAAGTGTGGACTTTGGTTGACTTGCCCGATGATCGGCAAGCCATAGAGAATAAATGGATCTTCAAGAAGAAGACTGACGCTGACGGTAGTGTTACTGTCTACAAAGCTCGACTTGTTGCAAAAGGTTTTCGACAAGTTCAAGGAGTTGACTACGATGAGACCTTCTCACCCGTAGCGATGCTTAAGTCCATCCGAATCATGTTAGCAATTGCCGCATTTTATGATTATGAAATTTGGCAAATGGATGTCAAAACTGCATTCCTTAATGGATATCTTAAAGAAGAGTTGTATATGATGCAACCAGAAGGTTTTGCCGATCCAAAAGGTGCTAACAAAGTGTGCAAGCTCCAGCGATCCATTTATGTAATGGTGCAAGCCTCTCGGAGTTGGAATATACACTTTGATAGTGTGATCAAAGCATATGGACTTATACAGACTTTTGGAGAAGCCTATATTTACAAGAAAGTGAGTGGGAGCTCTGTAGCATTTCTGATATTATATGTAGATGACATATTGTTGATCGGAAATGATACTAAATTTCTGAATAGCATAAAAGGACTTGAATAAGAATTTTTCAATGAAAGACCTCGGTGAAGCTGCTTATATATTGGGCATTAAGATCTATAGAGATAGATCAAGACGCTTAATAGGACTTTCACAAAGCACATACCTTGATGAAGTTTTGAAGTAGTTCAAAATGGATCAAGCAAAGGAAGGGTTCTTGCATGTGTTACAAGGTGTGAAGTTGAGTCAGACTCAATGCCCAACCACTGCTGAAGATAGAGAGAAAATGAAAGTCATTCCCTATGCTTCAGCCATAGGTTCTATCATGTATGCAATATGTGTACCAGACCTGATGTGTGCCTTGCTATTAGTTTAGCAGGGAGGTACCAAAGTAACCCAGGAGTGCATCACTGGACAGCGGTCAAGAACTTCCTGAAATACCTGAAAAGGACAAAGGATATGTTTCTTGTTTATGGAGGTGACAAAGAGCTCTTCGTAAATGGTTACGTCAATGCAAGCTTTGACACTGGTCCGGATGACTCTAAGTCGCAAACCGGATACGTATTTTTATTGAATGGTGGAGCTGTCAGTTGGTGCAGTTCCAAGCAGAGTGTCGTGGCGGGATCTACGTGTGGAGAGGGGTACATAGCTGCTTCGGGAGCAACAAATGAAGTAGTATGGATGAAGGAGTTCATATCCGATCTAGGTGTCATACCTAGTGCATCGGGTCCAATGAAAATCTTTTGTGACAATACTGGTGCAATTGCCTTGGCAAAGGAATCCAGATTTCACAAGAGAACCAAGCACATCAAGAGACGGTTCAATTCTATCTGCGATCAAGTCAAGGAGGGATACATAGAGATTTGCAAGATACATACGGATCTGAATGTTGCAGACCCGTTGACTAAGCCTCTCTCACGAGCAAAACATGATCAGCACCAAGACTCCATGGGTGTTAGAATCATTACAATGTAATCTAGATTATTGACTCTAGTGCAAGTGGGAGACTGAAGGAAATATGCCCTAGAGGCAATAATAAAGTTGTTGTTTATATTTCCTTATATCATGATAAATGTTTATTATTCATGCTAGAATTGTATTAACCGAAAACTTAGTACATGTGTGAATACATAGACAAACAGAGTGTCACTAGTATGCCTCTACTTGACTAGCTCGTTAATAAAAGATGGTTAAGTTTCCTAGCCATGGAAAAAGAGTTATCATTTGATGAACGGGATCACATCATTAGAGAATGATGTGATTGACTTGACCCATCCGTTAGCTTATCACGATGATCGTTTAGTTTGTTGCTATTGCTTTCTTCATAACTTATACATGTTCCTATGACTATGAGATTATGCAACTCCTGAATACCGGAGGAACACTTAGTGTGCTATCAAACGTCACAACATAACTGGGTGATTATAAAGATGCTCTACAGGTGTCTCTGATGGTGCTTGTTGAGTTGGCATAGATCAAGATTAGGATTTGTCACTCTGATTGTCGGAGAGGTATCTCTGGGGCCTCTCGGTAATGCACGTCACTATAAGCCTTGCAAGCAATGTGACTAATGAGTTAGTTGTGGGATGTTGCATTACGGAACAAGTAAAGGGACTTGCCGGTAACGAGATTGAACTAGGTATTGAGATACCGACGGTCGAATCTCGGGCAAGTAACGTACCGATGACAAAGGGAACAACGTATATTGTTATGCGGTTTGACCGATAAAGATCTTCGTAGAATATGTAGGAACCAATATGAGCATCCAGGTTCCGCTATTGGTTATTGACCGGAGATGAGTCTCGGTCATGTCTACATAGTTCTCGAACCCGTAGGGTCCGCACGCTTAACGTTCGATGACGATCAGTATTATGAGTTTATGTGTTTTGATGTACCTAAGGTTGTTCGGAGTACCGGATGTGATCACAGACATGACGAGGAGTCTCAAAATGGTCGAGACATAAAGATTGATATATTGGAAAGGCTATGTTTGGACATCGGAATGGTTTCGGGTGAGTTCGGGCATTTACCGGAGTACCGGGGGGTTACCGGAACCCCCCGGGGAGTGTGTGGGCCTTATTGGGCCTTAGTTGGAGAGAGGAGGAGGAGGCCAAGGTGGAGGACGCGCCCTCCCAAGCCCAATCCAAATTGGGTGGGGGCCGACCCCCCCCCCTTCCTTCCCTCTCTCTCCCCCTTCCTTCCTTTCCTACTCCAACTAGAGAAGGGGGAATCCTACTCCCACCGAGAGTTGGACTCCCCCCTTGGGCGCGCCATGAGAGGGCCGGCCCTCCCCCTCCTCCACTCCTTTATATATCGGGGGGCACCCCATAGACACACAAGTTGATTGTTTAGCCGTGTGCGGTGCCCCCCTCCACAGATTTCCACCTCGGGCATATCGTTGTAGAGCTTAGGCGAAGCCCTGCGTCGGTAACTTCATCATCACCGTCATCACGCCATCGTGCTGACGAAACTCTCCCTCGACCTCAGCTAGATCTAGAGTTCATGGGACGTCACCGTGCTGAACGTGTGCAGATCGCGGAGGTGCCATACCTTCGATGCTAGGATCGGTCGGATCGTGAAGACGTACGACTACATCAATCGCGTTGTCATAACGCTTCCGCTTTCGGTCTATGATGGTACATGGGCAACACTCTCCCCTCTCGTTGCTATGCATCACCTAGATGGATCTTGCGCGTGCGTAGGAAATTTTTTGAAGTTACTGCGTTCCCCAACAGGATTCCCCCCCCCCCTTGGGGCGCACCCCATGAGGCCGGTTGGCCCCCTCGTCCACTCATTTATATACGGGGGAGGGGGCACCCCATAGACACACAAGTTGATTTCTTAGTCGTGTGCGGTGCCCCCCTCCACGGATTTCCACCTTGGTAATATTGTCGTAGTGCGTAGGCGAAGCCCTGCGTTGGTAACTTCATCATCACCGTCACCACGCCGTCGTGCTGACAAAACTCTCCCTCAGCCTCATCTGGATCTAGAGTTCGAGGGACATCACCGAGTTGAACATGTGCAGATCGCGGAGGTGCCGTGCGTTTAGTACTTGATAGGTTGGATCGCGAAGACGTTCGACTACATCAACCGCGTTACTAAACGCTTCCGCTTTCGGTCTACGAGGGTACATGGACACACTCTCCCCGCTCGTTGCTATGCTTCTCCTAGATAGATCTTGCGTGATCGTAGGTAATTTTTTTTGAAATACTACATTCCCCAACAGTGGCAAGAAGTCTTTTGTGCTGAACCCATTTCTTGACATCATGCACCGGATCTCCAGCAACTCTCTGTTTCCTCACATAGGCGACAAGGACAAGGTGCACTCCTATCTCATGGACATGATGCTCATGTGTGAGGAAGCCCGTCGTCAACAACCTGGACCACTTGATATCTCTCACATCATGTGGAGTGAGCTTCAGTTTGCTGTGTTCCACCATAAGGTGCCCATCTATGGACCTTACTTGTTCCTCTTGATCTCGAAGACTTGGGAGAAGCTCTTTCTGGGCAAAGAGTTCCTTGCTCCCCATTGGATTTGCCATGAGCCCATTAAGCTACGCCAGAAGAACAAGTGGGCTAACACCACTACCCCGGCTGAGGCCGAAGCTGCTCGCATGGACGTTGATGAGGATGAGTTTGAGGAGAAGGAGGCTGAGGACAGTTCTGCGGGGTATTCACCTCCATCTATTGAGCCATCTTGGGCTAAGAAGCTCAAGGCCAAGATGAAGGCTTTGTTCTGCATGCAGGCCAAGGGACAGTACAAGGCCCGCGTTGCTTAGAACGAGAGTTGCCAGTACGACAAGAGGATCTTAAGGAAGCTTGGCGAGGACGTCATGGGCGGGTTAGAGAAGAACATCACTCCTGAGGCTGTCTAGATGGCGAAGCAGGGCTATCAGTGGACTGAGTCAGATGGGGAGTCCATTCCTGCTGCTGAGACAGATGAGGAGCTTGATGGGTGATCGCGTCGGTGGGAGCTACCACATGTGTCGTGGGTATCCTCTCTGCCTTTTTGGTGTCTTGATGCCAAAGGGGGGAGAGTGTAGGATTTGTGAGTCTTGTGTCTTGTTGCTTTCGTTTCGTTGAACCTTCATCGCTTTGGTTTGTTAGTTTGTGTTGGTGTGCATGTGAGACCAGGAGACCTATGCTATCATATGGTGTGAGACATATGCCCTCAAGCTTATCTTATTGTCTAGTATGTTTAGTAGATTGTGAGCTTTTGATTATCTTGTGCCCTTTACTTCATGCTCACTTACTTTACATTGCATCCATGCTTAGTGTCACTTATATTGTTGCAAGGATTGTCTTGTCTATAAAATATAGGGGGAGTGTTGATCCTAGCATGTGTGTTGTGCAGTCCAAAGCATATCTATAGAGTGCACACATCTTGGGGTGGCTGTCTATATTTTATAGATGTTGGGTTTGCTTATGTTCATGTTATATCCTTATGTGCAAATCTTGTATTGTCATCGGTCCACCAAAAGGGGGGAGATTGTAAGGGCATATTTCTCCCTATGTGGTTTTGGTGATTGATGACATTGCATTTGCAGACTAATCATGTGCATTGAGCATTTCAGATATCTCATGTCTAGGCACAAGACGATTCGGCGCCCCTTGGAGCCTATCGAAGACGGCGGTTCTCTATGTTTCTTTTCAGAGGATTTGAGTCATAGGAAAGTCGTACTATTAAGAGGGAGTCCGCTTCAGAAAGGATAGGGTGGAATCATCACATACACATATGTTCCTTTGCACCATCTTTCCTTTGCTTCATTGGAGCACCGTCCGTTTATCCTTGTCGCTGCGAGATGAAGGCCTCCTAGTGCTATAAGTTCTGTGGCATGCGGTAGTACTGCTCAACGGAGCAGTAGTACCGCAGGGGCACGCGGTAGTATCGCCCGGGCCGCGGTAGTACCGCGTCATGCGGTAGTACCGTTGCCTCTAGCCTAGAACGCTGGCGCGTGCAGAAGTAATTTTTTACGTCCGCCCCTACGCGGTAGTACCATGCCGGATTTTCGCATGTCCCAAACTCAGCGGAAGTAATCACATACGAAATTTATTTAGTTCATGCTTTTTCCTAGCCCAGTTGAGCACTGCCCTACGGTAGTACTGCAGGGACACGCGACAGTACCGCTCGTTGCCTAGTGCAACAGGACCTCACCTAGCTTCTACCGCACGAGCGGTAGTACCGCATCAAGGTGCAGTACTACCGTAGCGCCTTGCGGTTGTACCGCGGAGCTGTGCGGTAGTACCGCGTCTCGCGGGCTAAGTAGGTGGGTAATGGTTGGATCTTGTCTCCCACTATATAAAGGGGGTCTTCTTCCCCAAGAAGACCACCTCTTCCCTCCCCAAGTTCCATTGTTGCTCAAAGCTTCATTTTCGCCCGATCTCTCTCCCTAGCCAATCAAACTTGTTGAGTTTTTAGCGATTGGTTGAGAAGGCCCCGATCTACACTTCCACCAAGAGAAATTTGATTCCCCCCACTAATCCCTTGCGGATCTTGTTACTCTTGGGTGTTTGAGCACCCTAGACGGTTGAGGCCACCGCAGATCCATATTCCATTGTGTTGAAGCTTCGTGGTGTCATTAGGAGCCTCCGATTAAGTTGTGGAGATTGCCCCAACCTTATTTGTAAAGGTTCGGTCACTGCCTTCAAGGGCACCAATAGTGGAATCACGACATCTCGCATTTCTGTGAGGAGAATACGATGGCCCTGGTGGCTTTTTGGGGAGCATTGTGCCTCCACACCGCTCCAACGGAGACGTACTTCCTTTCAAAGGGAAGGAACTTCGGTAACACATCCTCGTCTCCATCGGCTCCACTCTTGGTTATCTCTTACCTTTACTTGTGCAAACTTATATTGTGTTGTATCCCTTGCTTGCTTGTGTGCTAGTTGTTGTTGCATCATATAGGTTGCTCACCTAGTTGCATATCTAGACAACCTATTTTGCTGCTAAGTTTAGTTTGGTAAAGAATAGCTAAAAATTGTTAGTTGCCTATTCCCCCCCTCCCCTCTAATAAATCATATCGATCCTTTTAGCCGTCTTGCTGGATCAAGAAGGCAGAGGACGTCACCGAGCTAAACGTGTGCTGAACGTGGAGGTGTCGTACATTCGGTACTAGATTGGTTGGATCACGAAGAAAGTTCGACTACATCAACCGCGTTGTGAAACGCTTCCGCTTACGGTCTACGAGGGTACGTAGATACACTCTCCCCCTCATTACTATGCATCTCCATGGATAGATCATTGCGTGTGCATAGAATTTTTTTTATTTTCCATGCATCGTTTCCCAACACTTGGCCCATTAGGCCCATATCTTTTGCCGGGGTTGCCCGAAACCCCTTCCGGTGACCCGATATGTACCCGGTACCCTCCGGAACACTTTTGGCATCCGAATACTATCGTCCTATATATCAATCTTTACCTCTCGACCATTTCAAGACTCATCGTCATGTCCGTGATCTCATCCGGGACTTCGAACAACATTCGGTCACCAAATCACATAACTCATATAATACAATATCGTCATCGAACGTCAAGCGTGCGGACCCTATGGGTTTGAGAACTATATAGACATGACCGAGACACCTCTCCGGTCAATAACCAATAGTGGAACCTGGATGCCCATATTGGCTCCTACATATTCTACGGACATCTTTATCGGTCGAACCGTTATGACAACATACGTTATGCCCTTTGTCTGTCGGTATGTTACTTGCTCGAGATTCGATCGTCGGTATCTTCATAACTAGTTCAATCTCGTTACCGGCAAGTCTCTTTACTCGTTTTGTAATACACCACCTCGTGACTAACTCCTTAGTCGTTTGCTTGCAAACTTGTGATGTGTATTACCGACAGGGCCCAAAGATACCTCTCCGATACTCGGAGTGACAAATCCTAATCTCGATCTATGCCAACTCAACAAACACCTCCGGAGATACCTATAGAGCTTCTTTATAATCACCCAGTTATGTTGTGACGTTTGATAACACAAAAGGCATTCCTCTGGTATCCGGGAGTTGCATAATCTCATAGTCGAAGGAATATGTATTTGACATGAAGAAAACAATAGCAATAAAACTGAATGATCATAATGCTAAGCTCATGTCCATGGTTAGGAAACCTTAACCATCTTTGATCAACGAGCTAATCAAGTAGAGGCTCACTAGGGACATAGTGTTTGTCTATGTATTCACACGTGTATTTATGTTTCCAATCAATACAATTCTAGTATGAATAATAAACATTTATCATGAATAAAAAAATATAAAATAATAACTTTATTATTGCCTCTAAGACATATTTCCTTCACTATGTATACGGCTATTTAATCATGAGGACTTAAAAAAATAAGAGAGATCGGATGTATACAGTGACTATTGGATGTTGCCCTTTCGCATGTGTCGGTGGCCTGCTCTCCTGTCCGTAGATGGTTACGGGGAAAAATTGCAGGTGTCGTTAAAGATGCCCTTATGTCTAAAAAAAGGACGCCTCGAGTTGGATGTGGCTGCTAGGGCACAAACGAAGGCCTCATTCGGTTTGGAGGAAACCAAAATGTAGGAATTAGGAGTAGCATAGGAATCTGATAGGATGATACTTGTCATTCTAAGAAATTATCTTGCCTCTACGCACAAAATAAGCTTTGAGTAGATGTGTAAATTCCTCCAAAAATATAAGAAATTAATAGTATTTTTATAAAATTTTCGTACGCGTTTCATACAAACTGAATGCATCTATAAAAAAATTTCCTACGAAATTCTTATTTCTATGTTTTTTCCGTAGAAATCCTCCAAACCGAATGAAGCCGAAACAGCCATGTTTTCTGCGGAAGAAGAAAAGGCATACGTCGCTTTCTCAGGGTGCAATGCGCGCTGATTTGAAATTTTCCCGTGCTCACAAGTAGAACGTGCATCATATCCCCCTTTCTCAGGGGCCTCGATGCAAACAGACGGTGCGTACATTTTCGTGGGTAGCAGCATATGGGCCCCGCTGCACGTGAGGTATTTACCGGCAGGTCCATCTCGCAGGCCAACGCGCCCTGCATGCGCGCCGCGTAGGCGTTCCAGCCAGTGCCTCCCAGCCACGTTGCACCGAGTCACTGTCACCCCTCTCCCTGAAAAACAAAACAAAGTCACTGCTCATTGTCTTTTTTGAGCTAAAAAATGAACGAAACGTGACCCAGTTGGTCACTGCAGTTATACTAGTAAGTAGCACATGCTTTGCATGCTTACACTTAATTCCATACAAATGTTAATTTCAGGACATTTTAAAATTTCATTATTGATTATCACAATGTTGAAAACTTATCTACTTTTTGCCCCCTACAGCAAGCAATAAAGTAATTCTATCAGTCGTCCATTGAGATATATATGAGTTATTACAATGTGAGAAGAACAATTCTCAAACTATAAATTTTATTAAAAATGAAAAATGAAACATAAACGGGTCTGCATATAATAAGTCTGGACAGATCAATTTCCATATTTATTTTATTCCAGTATATTTTCTCATATACAACCAAAGTTTTTTTACGAGGTATAACAAAAGTTTCTTTTCTTATTTCCAGCCCCCTTCAATATTTTTTAGAAAGGAAATGTTCATCGCTGTGTTCCGTGGTTGAGACCATCTCGCTTCTTTTTCTCCATCCAAAAACTCTCTAATCATTCCATCAGATATGCATATGCGCTGACCATCATTGAATACTTCTCAAGCCATTCCCAAGTCAGTCAGTATCTTATAGTACGGCCAACTCTAAGAACTGTCCCAAAAGGCCAAAACATCACCTCGTTCCTTGCCAACGTGATTAGCGTGCACGCTGCCGCAGACTGCCTGTCTATTTGTATGCTCAGTTCGGCCTGCTACACACACAAATGCACAACAGTAGCAAGCAGGTGAACTTTCCTTGTTTGTAGATGGTTCTGAAAAATAGCAGAATCTTTACTATACTGCAGATGCATTGTAGCTGGTACTGTAGATGCGAATCCCAGCATTTTGAACCATTCGATGGACTATATCAACGGTTCAGATTCTTTCCTATTATTGAGATTCAAATCTTCAAAACTGGTACAGTATATAGTAGTATAGATATAGATAAATTGCTCGATCCGCAGCTCACCGGAACTGTGCTCGTCAGCCAGAGCACGAGCTCGATCGTGCATGTGTGGTGGTGGTGGTGCATAACCGGCGGCGTAGCGGGCGCTGTACCGCGAGTACGTGCGCGGCACACCACGACCACCCATTGGCATGAACTGTTGCTTCGTATCTTGTGCGAGCTGCACTCATCAGTGACGAAGGCAGAACAGATTCACCGGTGCATGGGATGGGACGGGACGTCAAAGGAGCGGCGACAAGTCAGAAACAGTTAGTTCGTGCTTAAGGCCAGTCCACGACACCTGAAAACGGCAGGGGTTGACAAGCCCGGCCCGCCATTGATCTCACAGCTGTCCACAACAAACTCCATCTGGTTCATCGCTTCGAAACCCTAACTCAACACATTATCCTCTCTTGCTCTGTTCTTTTCTCTCCCCGCATTGCGCATCGATCCCGATCGAAATCGGTGCAATGTCGAGCTCTGACAGCCGCTCTGACTCTGAGCTAGATCCAGACTTTAA
>NC_041384.1:148459750-148480590 GCF_002162155.2 Triticum dicoccoides | reverse complement strand
TTTGCAGCGTCGCCGCAGGCGCAGCTCCAACAGGCCTGCACAATTCGCACCTCCTCTACGTCGTCCCTTGTCCGCGTCGGCTGCTGCTCCCCCACGTGGGCAGCGGTGGGTGCTTGTGCCCGCCCCACCGACCCGAACGCGCATGCCAGAACCAGAGGTGCGCGCCGCCCGCCGCGAGAGGCAGCGAAAAAGGGGGAGGAAGGAGGCGGAGCAGTCCGTGCGTCGCCGCCGTGAGATGCAGGCGGAGCCCGACGAGGACGCGCGGCTCCTCGAGTGGGTCTACCATCGGTCGCTTACAACCGCGGAGACAGACGCGGCGCGGCTTCGTCGGAAGAACGGAAAGGCGCTCTAGATTGCCATTGAGTAGTCCGAGCGCGAGGCAGCTGAGGCGGCTCGGCACGAAGCTAAAAGCGGTAGTACGGCCCGAAGGGGCGACGCAGCGGCGGCTGGCAGGTCCGGGCGACGATGGGAAGAACTCGGGGCGGCGGCGGGGACCACATTCCGCAGTGCTACAAGCCGAAGAGGCGGTGTAGCGGCGGCTTGCAGGTCGGTGCAACTGCGGGGACAGCCTCGGGCGACGGTGGTGCCCGCATGCAGCAGCGCTACAGCCCGAAGAGGCGGTGTAGCGGCGGCTCGCAGGTTGGGGCAGCCGCGTGGAGAACCACTAGCCGGGGGCGATGGCTCGACGGGAGGCGGCGTGGACCACGTGCCGCGATGGGAGAACCCTAAGGGGCGACGCAGAAGCGGCTGGCAGGAGGATCTCGGAGCGGCGGCGTGGACCTCGTTCCACAACGCGATAGCCCGAAGGGGCGTCGACGGTAGCGGCACGCTGGTCGAGGCAGCCGACGGGAAGACCTCGGGCGGTGACGCGGCGGTCCGAAGGGACAATGCGACAGCAACATGTGGCTCGATCAGCGGTAGGCGCGTGCTCAGGGACGTGCTTGGTGAAGACAGGCACGTGATCGGTTGATCAGACCGACGGCGACACTGTATTTGCCATGGCGGGGACGATGCGCAGATCAGAGTCGATGGCGACGTTGTCAGTGATGTCCCGGACGATGACGCCGAAGACGGACCGACGATGGAGACCGCGCGGGCGAGCGGCCGGCAATGACGCACGAAGGCGTCCCTTGGGCGGCGCGTCCAGCTGTGCCGCGCGGGTGATGATGAAGCGGCCGGTGTAGTCGACACCGATGTCGAAGTAGAGGTGTGGGGGTCGAGGTGGCAGTGGGCGACGCAAACCGATCAAGAATAGATCGGAAAACCAAAAAAAACACCGATTTAAATGACCGGCGACAGAGCGAAAAAAAATCCGGAGCAGAAGCAGCGGGTCATGGCTAGGGTTGAATCGGTTAGGCTGGTACCATGTTAGAAGGGAGAGAGAGGGATTGTTGCGGAATATGATGGATGTGTTATTGAGCCTCGAAGACTAGTATATATTAAGTACAAGATTTGAAGAACAAGACGCCTCTCCTAGAGACAAGGTAGGAGACATATTACAAATTATAGACTACCAAATATATGTAAGCTAAATATATCTCTAACACGAAAGGCTTCTGTCCCTAAAAAAACACGAAAGGCTTCTGAAAAGAAATCACGTTGTAGTTTGAGTGCCTGTTGAGACCTGCGCATAATTCAGCGGAAGCCAGAGTCCCTGTATCCAATAGTGCCATGCCCCATGCTGCATGCCATTGCCACCTCTCCAACAATAGCGCGATGATGCACACGCGCCCATGCTCATCCTCATCGCCTCCTTTCATATACTCCAGCACGCTGCACACGTACGCGCCCGCGTGCCCAGCCCCCATTGCCCCTCCCGCGGCTAAGCAGCCAAGAACATACGAGAAACCTGCACAGCGCTGCACACACACACACAGAGAGAGCGCAACGAACAGAAAGAGTGAGAGGCCCGACACTCCCGCTCCCCCTCCCGCTCCCCCTCCCATCCATCTCGCCAAAACCATCCATTATTAGCCAGATGCTGTCGTCGTCGTCGTCCGTCCCCCGTTGATCTCTCCAATCTCTTTTAGCCACTCTCGTGCAGACACCGCGCGCGGTCCGCGGAGGAGGAGAAGCTAGCTAGCTCAACGTTGGTTCGCATCGCCGTCGGAGGGAGTTCAGGCTCAGCCGGCCGGCCGGCATGGAGGGGAAGCACATGGTGATGTCGGCGGTGGGGATCGGGATAGGCGTCGGCGTGGGGCTGGGGCTGGCATCCGCGCCGTGGTCGGGCGGAGGGTCTGGAGGCCCGGCGCGGGCCGGGGTGACGCTGGAGCGGGTGGAGCACGAGCTCCGCCGCCTCGTCGTCGACGGCAGGGACAGCAAGGTCACCTTCGACGAGTTCCCATACTACCTCAGGTAACGTTCTCCTTCCGGCGCAAAAAAGTTCATCTCTCTTTCTCTCGGCACGTAGGCATGGAACTGTAGAAGCTGTCCCGTCACCTTCCATCGTCCTAGATGTTTTGGGCTGATCTTCTGGTGGGGAAAGTCCCCTCATCTCTGTGTGATGTGCATGAATTAGATGTACATATGAACTGCATATTTTGCATGTAAAAGAAGAATAAAAAACCGGAGTTTTTGTGTAATATTCGGCCTCATGGAGCTTTGCGTCACTGAAAGAAGTGAAATGTCTTTTTTCCTTTCTGAAATGTCCATGAAAGGTGGTGACAGAATCGCTATGCTGTCAGAACTCAGATCACAGGCAGGAGAAACCCAGTTGGTGAATACTTCCATGAAAGGTGGTTACATATGAACTGCATAGTTTGCATGTAAAAGAAGAAGAAAAACCCGGTGATTTTGTGTAATTTTCGGCCTTATGGAGCTTTGCGTTCCTGAAAGAAGTGAAATGTCTTTTTTCCTTTCTGAAATGTCCATGAAAGGTGGTACTCGGATCACAGGCAGGAGAAACCCAGAGGGTTCAAAAGCTCATGAAGAGTCTCTCTATGTTGTCAGTTTTATGAGCAAAATCTGCTTGGATCAGCCAACCATGCATGACACTAGCTCACTGATAGATTACGCGCCCTAAGCTCTGTTTTCGCGTGTACAATTCTGCTTTTTACCCCCTCAATCGCCCCTTTGCAGTGAGCAAACACGCGTCGTGCTGACGAGCGCCGCGTACGTCCACCTGAAGCAAGCAGAGATCTCCAAATACACCAGGAATCTCGCCCCTGCTAGCCGCGCGATTCTGCTGTCAGGCCCTGCAGGTAAAAACCATCTTCATCACAGCAGCTCAAGGACTTTGCTTGACCATACTCCCGCAGCTTCGGACCGAGTAATCTAAGGCCAAGTTCCTCTCTTGAAGAGCTTTACCAGCAGATGCTCGCCAAGGCGCTCGCGCACTATTTCGAAGCCAAAATCCTCCTGCTGGATCCTACAGATTTTCTCATAAAGGTGAGTTTCACCGGAGCATTTAAGTCCTTGCGCATCTCTGGATATGTTGTAATGCAGTGGTGTTCCTTGCAGCTTCACGGCAAATACGGCACCGGTAGCAGCGAACAGGTAAGACCTTAGCATACCACTGGTTCTGCTTTTGATCTTCAAAATTTGCCATAGTTGCATACTGTTTCCAATCTTTCCATTTCTGAATGTTTGGTGCGCCCAGGAGCTTATTTTCGATACGTCGGCACAATTTGTTCTGCATCATACACTGATTCTTTTTGGTTTGTCGACGGAAAATATTGGTAAATTTTATCTAAGAACTGCTAACTGGAGAGTATTTTTCTTCTCATCAGTCTGTTACAAGATCCATCTCCGAGACGACTCTTGAAAAGATGTCTGGATTACTCCAGTCTTTTACGATGACTCCACAGAAGGAGCAATCCAGAGGTGATGCTTCAGCATTTAGTTTGTATTCGGTCTTCTGTAGTGGTAGTAACCTACTTCAGTTTTTATCTAAATATGTTCAACTCAGGTCAGTGATTAGCAGTTGGTGAGAACATCCATGTACAATCCTATTTATGCAAACTGGATGGAACATGTATTTTCGTATCAATATTACACTGATTTAGTGATTCACACACACTAGAAGCCTCAAATCATGAGTCCATTCTTACTCATAGAAGAAAAAGAGGGTGTATGCCTTTTTCTCATATATTGACACTATGTATGTCGTGTGCATTTGAATTCATTTGATTAATAAAACAAGTACTCAAACAACAGAGTACTAGACAATCAGAAGATCTGTGGAACTGATAGAATAAATTAAGTTCCTGAATTTACTTGAAAAATAAATGAACTTCATGTTTTATCTTAAAAAACATAAATGAAGTTTCCCACCCAGTGCAGTTCCTGCGAATAAAGCATTGACCACTATACTGACTTTACCTAACTTGGCCTTCATGTAGACTGAATGCTGTGAAGGAATATCAATACTCGCTCTTGGGCATAACTAAATTCAGTTGCATGCATGCACTGTAGAACATGATTCCCATTGTGTGTATCTACTTGCAGAATTTGTATCTGTATATTCATTGATGTACTTTCATTTTATGTTGCAGGAGGTATGCGTAGACAAAGCAGTATGACCGACATGAAATTAAGGTGTGAGAAAATTTCACTATAGTGGACCCATTACAGAAACAAAAAGCATTTACTTATTTCCTTATAAAATTTACAGGAGCTCTGAAAGTACAAACAGCATGCCCAGGCTCAGAAGAAATGCATCTACTTCATCCGATATGAGTAGCCTGGCATCGCAAGGCCCTCCAAGCAATTCAGGTCATAGCATGTCCTTTTGAAAGACTTGCAGTGGCACAAAATAAATTTCGTGACCCTGAGGAAACTATTAGTTTTCATGTATGTATGCCTTGTGTGTATTTGAGCATTTCCTCATTATGCTGTTTACTTGCATGTCAAATGGTGATCTGTTATTAATTTCCGACTTGCAAGGTAGTGAATTAGATCTAAATGCAACTATTGCCACAATGGAAGTGATGCACAAATCGACGAGAAGTAGTTTGTTTATGTTCTTTCTGTCGATGTACCTCAGTGTTCACGTTATCCTACACACTCAACAGTTTTACTTGGAAGGTATGGACACACATGCTTGCATGTCTAGTTCCCTTCAGATAACACTTATCTCATGCACAAAGTTGGAATCAAAATGAACAGAGAAGAAAATATGAGCTGTATCATTTTGCCATGTTTGTTCCACACTTCCACTGCTTCTCGTGCTGTAGACATTAACTTCACTATTTCTTGTTGCGCTGCTGCTTCACACTATGCATTATTTTATTTTTTTGCAACAAACACTGCAGCTCCTCTCAGACGTTCTAGTAGCTGGACTTTTGATGAGAAAATGCTGGTGCAAGCGTTATACAAGGTTCTGCATAAAGTATCTAAGAAGAGCCCAATTGTCCTCTACATAAGAGATGTCGAGAAGTTTCTTCAGAAGTCCCCCAAAATGTTTCTTTTATTTGAGAAACTACTGGCCAAGCTTGAAGGGCCAGTGCTACTTCTCGGTTCAAGGATTGTGGATATGGACTTTGATGATGATGAGCTGGATGACAGGCTATCTGCTTTATTCCCATATAACATAGACATCAAGCCGCCCGAAAATGAGAATTGCCTTGTAAGCTGGAACTCCCAGTTAGAAGAAGATATGAAGATTATTCAGTTTCAAGATAATCGGAACCATATCACGGAAGTCCTTGCAGAGAATGATCTCGAGTGTCTTGATTTAGGCTCAATATGTCTATCCGATACAATGGGCCTCAGTAAGTATATTGAGGAGATTGTGGTATCTGCAGTTTCTTACCACTTGATGAATCATAAAGACCCAGAGTACCGGAATGGAAAACTAATTCTATCTGCTAAAAGGTAATTGCATTTTGGTATAGTTGTCTGTTGGCTTCATCATCTCTGCCTTGGTTTATGACTCTTCAATTGTGCAGCTTGTCCCATGCATTGGAAATTTTTCAAGAGAACAAGGTGTGCGATAAGGACACCATGAAGTTGGAAAGACATACTGACGCTCGAAAGGTTTGTTTCTTTTTATTGTTTTTACACTTCTAGGTGACTGAAAAAGAATTGGTCTTATTCCTAAGAGATTCCACTATTTAATTTCTTTGTACTCCCTTGGTTCCAAAATATAATGCATGTAGATTATTCAAAAGTCAAACTTCGTAAAGTTTGACCAAGTTTATATGGGGAAAATCAACATTAATATCAAATAAATGCAATGTTTATTTGGTATTATAGATGTACATAGCTTTCCCTATAAAGTTGGTCAAACTTCACAAAGCTTACTTTTGAAACAAAAATCTACATGCGCTGTATTTTAGAACAGGGGGAGTACCTATTTATTGTTTTTCCAACGAGGCGGCTTGATTTCTAGCATAGGCATCCAATTCTATAGAAAGTTTAGAATTAACAATTATAAACAATGACATGCCTCAACTACATAGATTGCTGAAAAGGGAATTGCTCCGACTGCTGCAAAATTGGAAACAAAACCTGCAACTTTGCTGCCACCAGCAGCTCCTGCTGCCGCTACTCCAGCTCCTCCTCCTGAGAGCAAAACAGAACCAAAGAAACCAGAGAATCCACTTCCACCTGCAAAATTACCAGTAAGATAACTATTGGCCACTTTAATGTTACTTGGTGCAGGTTCCAGGAAACTAATTTACCCATCTGCAATTCCTTTTTTATTGCGTTTAGGAAGTGCCCCCGGATAATGAGTTTGAAAAGCGCATCAGACCAGAAGTGATACCCGCGAATGAAATTGGAGTTTCATTTGATGATATCGGTGCATTGGAAGATATCAAAGAATCCCTTCAAGAGCTTGTCATGCTACCCCTCCGACGGCCAGATCTCTTCAAGGGGGGTCTTCTTAAGCCCTGTAGAGGTATATTACTCTTTGGTCCTCCTGGAACTGGCAAGACGATGCTAGCCAAGGCTATTGCAAATGAAGCTCAAGCAAGTTTCATAAACGTATCGATGTCGACTATCACATCAAAGTGGTTTGGTGAAGACGAAAAGAATGTTAGAGCATTGTTCACTTTAGCTGCTAAAGTATCGCCCACTATCATTTTCGTCGATGAGGTTGATAGCATGCTTGGGCAGCGAAACAGAGCTGGAGAGCATGAGGCAATGAGGAAGATTAAGAATGAGTTTATGACACACTGGGATGGTCTCCTGTCAAGACCAGATCAAAAAATTCTTGTTCTTGCTGCGACCAACCGTCCTTTTGATCTTGACGAGGCTATCATCAGAAGGTTTGAGCGCAGGTTGGCACCCCTTCCTTGAAATCAATCCCTAGCGTTGTTTTTTGTCTACCATTTTGCCTGAAGCACATGCTCCTTTGGTTTCATAGAATCATGGTCGGCTTACCATCAGTGCAAAATCGGGAAATGATTATGAAGAGGCTTCTGTCGAAGGAGAAAGTTGATGAAGGACTAGATTATAAGGAACTAGCAACCATGACTGAAGGATACACTGGCAGTGATCTCAAGGTTAGTATCATGAGACATGAATCTTTCTCCACTTAAAACACTTCTTGGCTAACTCAGTTTGCTCTGCACAGAACCTTTGCACAACGGCGGCATATCGCCCTGTGAGGGAACTGATACAGAAGGAAAGGAAGAAGGAACTGGTAATCTCATCACCACCATACTAAGCATTGTATCCATGAAAAAACCTGTCAAATTTCTGAAGCTAACACTCGAATATCTCCAGGAGAAGATGAAACTGGAAAAAGGAGGCAGTCCACTAGATCCTTCAAAGATAAAACAAAAAGACAAGGAGATCATTCTAAGGCCATTAAACATGGCAGATTTGAAAGAAGCAAAGAACCAGGTGAACTGGTTTTCTAGTACAATGCAAATAGTATTCGCAAATGCAAGCATGTAGTAGAAGCCGTTAATATATAACCGTGGAATTGCAGGTGGCGGCGAGCTTTGCTGCTGAAGGTTCCATAATGGGTGAGTTGAAGCAATGGAATGATTTGTATGGTGAAGGCGGGTCGAGGAAGAAGGAGCAGTTGACATACTTCCTGTGAACACAAGTGTATGAACATAATTCGGAAAGTAGAATAGATGGCGAACAAGTACGAGAAAATAGCCCGGTTTCTTTTGTCAAACACATGAATTGACAGTCTATCGCCACGTAAACTGTAGTTTGCCTGTGTTCTGTTGTTGTATCACTACACTAATAATGAATCTGCAGGGCAGATCCTTTTGATTTTGTTCTTTATTTTAGTTTTGCTCCTTTGTGTACATCTCTCAATCTACCATGTCTTGTGTATAGGTAGTTCATACTACTTGGTAGGTTGTGGTTGCCACAAAACAGTATCAGCGTCGCCAGTCTGTATTTCCAGTATGCTTCTCTCATGAATCTAGTGAAACTCCTTAGTTATCTTTTTGTTTGAAATAATGCAGTGTACAAGATTTCTAGGATTTCATTGTGTACTGTAAATAATAAATCTCTCAGAGGTTTATAGTTAATCCTTGTACTGTAAATGAGCGGTCTCTTTGATGCCTGAAGTTCACTACAATTTGCGAGTACTGACACTAGTCGGTAAGTTTCCACTCCTACTTGATGTGGTAGAGAAACGCCAACGATGCGCTATGAATATGTAGCACAATGTTTGAGACCAACACACGCAGACTGGGCTTTAATAAAAAGTTGTGTCAAGACCAAGCTATAGAGATGATCAAGAAGGAGAGAGATGGAAGACGAATTGGGAAAAAGTTCACCCAGATCGGGCTATGTGTGTATTAGCTGTAGAGTAGTTGGCCATATAGGCAATTCATAGAGAAGATTCCATGGTCTGGCCAGCCACAACCCGGCTGCCTTTATAGGTGGAAAGCCTCCTGGCAACAGGTGAAACGTAACAGTAACAACTGAAACGGAACAGTAGACATCTAACGGTCGACAGAGAACGGTAAAGCGAGGCTCGATCTCAACCCTCCATCTACTGAATCGTTATCTGTAGCCGCAACTAGCGCTAACTAAAGAAATAACACTTCCCGCTGTAGTCCTGACATTGCTCCTCCCTTGAGTGTCGACGTGTCCTCACGGCATTGCCGCTGCTTCCCTCCAAGCGCGAGTAGTAGAGCTGAAGAACTCCGGGAACGTGTATTTGATGAAGTCTGCGTCTTCCCATGTTGCATCTTCAGGAGGCAGGTTTATCCACCTGATAAGCCACTGGACGACGGGCATGTTCTGTCGTGGAACTTGACGAACCTCCAGCACTTCTTTTGGGCCTGTTTTGATTGTCCCATCCGCATTTACCAATGGTAAGTTAGGGTCTGGTATAGATTTGTCCCCAATGTGTTTCCTCAACTGGCTCACATGAAACACTGGGTGGATCTGTACATCTTTTGGAAACTGCAACTTGTAAGCCGCCTTGCCTACTTTCTGAAGCACCAAAAATGGACCGTAAAATCTGTTTTGTAGTTTCAGTCCTCTGAACCCAAATGCAGCTAATCTATACGGAGCCATCTTCAAGTACATTGGATCGCCCACCTGAAAGCTTCTTTCCACCCTTTTATTGTCTGCATATTTCTTCATCCTGTTCTGTGCGACCAACAAATTCTCTTTAAGTTGTTGCAGTATTTGTTGCTTGGCAGTTAAAAAATCATGTGCTTCTTCATCATCAGGCCCAGGTATTGCCAGTTCTGAGATGAGAGGTGGGGGGAATCCATAGAGAGCCTGAAATGGAGACATTTTAATGATTGTATGATAAGTGGAATTATACCAGAATTCTGCTAAGGATAGCCAGGAAAGCCACTTGGTTGGAGCAGATGTAGTCATGCATCTTAAATAGGTCTCCAAACACTGATTTACACGTTCTGTCTGGCCATCTGTTTGTGGATGATAAGCAGTACTGAACCTTAGTTCCACATTGAGTGCAGAGAAGATATTTTTCCAAAGCTGACTGGTGAAAATTCTGTCTCTGTCAGAGATAATTAGTTTTGGGGGACCATGCAACTTAATAATGTTATCCACAAAGGATTGGGCTACATTGAGCACTGAGTAAGGGTGGGACAGGGGTATGAAGTGGGAGTATTTAGTAAACCTGTCCACAACCACCATGATCACATCCTTTCCTTGAGATTTAGGTAGTCCTTCAATGAAGTCCATGGATATATGCTGCCAGGCCATGTCAGCCACTGGAAGAGGTTCTAGCAGACCAGGTTGCAAGCAAGTTTCATGCTTTACTCTCTGACAAACAGGGCAGGCTGCAATGAAATTTTCTATAGTTGTTTTCATACCAGGCCAATAAAAGATGCTTTTGATCCTGTGATATGTTGCTCTCCTTCCTGAGTGCCCCCCACTGGAGAACTGTGTAGGGCCACAATCAATTTATACCTTAACTCAGGGTTGTTACCCACATAAAATTTTCCTTTGTATCTAATAATTCCAGATGTTAAGGAGTAGTCTGACAGTGAGTTATCCTTGTTTAACAGCAATTTTTCCAACAGTTGCACACTACTAGGATCCTATTGGTAACTGTGCACCAGATCTTCTGCCCAAACAGGAGTAGCTGCAGAGATAGCCATACATTTAGGAAGAACTCTTGACAAGGCATCAGCCACCTTGTTGTGAATACCTTTTTTGTACTGAATTGTGAAATTAAATTCCAACAATTTCATCATTAGTTTGTGCTGAACTCCTTCAGTGATTCTTTGATCAGTTATGAATTTCAGTGATTGATGATCTGTTTTAATTATGAGCTATTTCCCTAGCAAGTAGTGCCTCCACCTTTTTAGTGCCTCCAAAATTGCTAGAGCCTCTTTTTCATAAGTAGACAGAGCTGCATTCCTAGGGCATAAAGATGAACTATAAAAAGATATTGGCCTTCCTTGCTGCATTAGAACAGCCCCAATCCCTTTTCCTGAAGCATCAGTTTCCAAAACAAATGGCTTGGAAAATCTGGCAAAGCCAAAACAGGAGCAGAAGTTAATGCTTGTTTCAGTTGCTGGAAAGCTTTTGTATGTTCAGGTGACCAATGGAAATTCCCCTTTTTAAGCAGATCATGCACAGGCCTGCATATAACACCATAACTTTTGATAAATCTTCTATAGTACCCTGCTAAACCCAGAAAACTTCTAAGCTTAGCGATATTTTCAGCACAGGCCACTCAGCTATAGCATAGATCTTCTGTGGGTCAGTAGCCACACCATCAGCAGAAATCACATGCCCTAAATATTCCACTTTCTGAGTTGCAAACACACACTTTGACATTTTTGGCAAAAAGTTGGTGCTCTCTTAAAAGATCCAAGACCAACTTAATATGCTCCAAGTGCTCTGTGAGGTTTCTACTGAAGATCAGTATGTCATCAAAGAAAACCAACACAAATTTCCTTAAATAAGGGCCAAATATGGTATTCATTAATTCTTGGAAAGTTCCAGGGGCATTGGACAGGCCAAATGGCATTACCAGAAATTCAAAATGGTCCAAGAATGTTCTGAATGCAGTTTTATGGATATCTTCAGGTGACATTCTGATTTGGTGATAGCCAGACCTTAAATCCAATTTAGTAAAATACTTTGCTCCATGCAGTTCATCTAAAAGATCTTCTATTACAGGGATAGGGAATTTGTTCTTAATTGTAAGAGCATTGAGTTTTCTGAAGTCTGTGCACAGTCTCATGGATCCATCCTTCTTTTTAACTAACAACACAGGAGCAGCGAATGGACTTTGGCTGTGTCTTATGAGATGTGCAGCCAACAATTTTTTTATCTGCTCCTCCATCTCTCTTTTCTGATTTTGGGGCACTCTATAAGGCCTAACTTGTGGTGGAGCTGCACCTTCTACCAGAGAAATTTTGTGGTCCAATGCTCTATGAGGTGGCAGTGTTTTAGGTTCCTCCAACAGATCAGCATATTGCAGCAATAACTGTTGTATTTGTGGTGGAGTTTTAAAATCCTCTGGTGCATCCAAGAGTATGTTGTGGATTTGACACAGGAACACTTCGGGTCCTTTGTCTAATAATTTATCCACTTTCTTAGCAGGCATTTCCTTCACACTAGCTGCAGTAGTGAACATTGTTGTTGAAACAGTTTGCTTGCCCTCATGTGTGAAACTGAATTGCTGGGCTGGAATATCAAATGACACAGGGCTCACAGCAGTAAACCAATCATATCCTAGGATTGCATCATGGCTTGGGAGGAACAGTGTTCTGAAACTGTGGGAAAGTGTCACTTTGGAAATCTGAAACTGACAGTGAGGTACAACTGCAGTAGATGTTAGTGTGCCCCCACCAGCCACTGAAATCTTTCTGGGTTTTACAGGCAACATGTTGCAGTTTGCCTTAACTGCAAAATCTTAGTTTATGAAAGAGGTAGTACTACCAGAATCCAACAATGCTACAACTTTCTTCCCATTGATATGAATGATTACTGTAGGAGTTGGCACGGATAACTGTTGTCCCATGGCAAAAGCAGAAAGAAACATAGCCTGATCTCCTTCATTTACTTTCTCTGCCTGATCTTCCAACTGTTGCTCTTCAATATCATAAGTGACTTGCTCCTTTGGTTCTTGTTGCATGGCTTGAACATTTGGTATTAACTTGCATCTGTGGCCATGTACCCACTTATCTCCACATCGCCAACACTCTCCAAGTTTTCTGATTTTCTGTGCATTATTAGCAGGAGTTTCATTGTGCCTGACAGGAATTTGTTGCTGGATAGGAGGAACAACAGGTTGTTTCTGGATAAAACCTCCAGTGTTTTTCTGGTAGTAGTTGTTATAAGGGACTGATATTCTTTTTGTGTTTGCCACTGCAGGAGGATGACAAGGTTCCACATCCTTTGCTAACCAGTAGGCATCAGTGAGGGTTTGAGGTCTCAATGGTCTAATTTGATATTTGATGCCTTCTCTTAATCCATTAACATAGCATCTTACAAACCAAGATTCTCCTAATTCTGGATTTTCCTCTTGTACATCAGCCATGAGATCTTCAAATATTTTTGTATATTCAGACACTGTGCTATTAGACTGTTTCACTGAATTAAACTTTTCTGTGAGATCATATGAGCCTTGTGCAGAAAATCTTTTAGTGATTTATGTGCAAAATTCCTTCCAGGAAACTTTCTTTTTCAGCAAACTTGATCTTCTCAGCCATACATCTGCTTCCCCAATGATGTATAATTGGGCCAAGGAAACCTTGTATTCTTCTGGTGCCCCTGACATCTGGAAATTTTTGTTGCATTGCCTGATCCAGCCCACTGGATCTTCTCCTTCAAACCTAGGAAAATCCATTTTAGGCCCTTTGGTCAAGGATTTCATGAATTGACACTGCATATCATGTTCATAGGTCTTTGCATATCCCTGCCACAACTGCCTATCTCTATTTTGCTGATAGTATTGCTGAAAAACAGGGGTGTGAGTGGACTGTCTGGCTGTAACTGGAGTGCCCAAAGGACTTAAGTGCTCTGGTCTTCCTTGCTGTGCAAACCCTGGTGGAGCAGCTGGTCTACTGGTTCTGATAGGAGGCAGATTCTGCTGTTGCAGCTCTTCCAATTGCCTCGTCTTTTCCTTTTCAGCCTCCAATTGTTTCCTGAGTTGCTCTGTTCTCAACAGTTGAGTTTGCATCTGTTCCTGAGAGGTTGTTGGTGAATTTGGTCTCTGTTGAGAGCTTGATGGGATTTCAGTAGTGCTTCCATTTGTTGGTGCCTTCACTAATGCTTGCAAAACTGAATTGATCGTGGAGAGCTGTTTGCCTAAGTCCAGCACCACTTGCTCTACATTGCCCATCTGCACAGATATATCCCCTTGTTTTGGAACTGATAGAATGTACCTCATCATGCAGTTTTGCCATATCCACCTGCATCTGTGACTGGTCTTTCTGCACGATCCCCATGTCGTCTCGAAGAGACAACAGTTCCTGTAGATCCGGCTCGTCGATGGTCTTGGCGCGCCCCATCACCTTGATCTGAGGGAGAGAGAAAGAATTTTACTGCCGAAATACTTCGGTAACCCGGCTCTCTGCTCAGATCCTGTCGCCTTCTCGCTCCGCTCCGCCAAAGCTGCACGAACCAGCGCTAGACAAGGAATTTTACCACCAGAGAATTGTTCCCCAGCAACCTTTCCGCTCTACTGGTTTGCAGCCGAGCAATTCTCCGCCATGAGCGCCGCCCTACAGATCGCCGCCTCCAACGCCGCCCTGGTACAGATCGCGGCCACTCGCGCCGCTCCGGCTCAATTCGGTTCCGATCTACTGATGGGGAGGGAATTGGGTGGGATTACTCTCCCTATGGACGAAAATTTTTGTGGCCGAGGAAAAACCTTGCTCTGAATACCAATTTATTTGTCAAGACCAAGCTATAGAGATGATCAAGAAGGAGAGAGATGGAAGACGAATTGGGGAAAAGTTCACCCAGATCGGGCTGTGTGTGTATTAGTTGTAGAGTAGTTGGCCATATAGGCAATTCATAAAGAAGATTCCATGGTCTGGCCAGCCACAACCCGGCTGCCTTTATAGATGGAAAGCCTCTTTGTCAAGACCAAGCTATAGAGATGATCAAGAAGGAGAGAGATGGAAGACGAATTGGGGAAAAGTTCACCCAGATCGGGCTGTGTGTGTATTAGCTGTAGAGTAGTTGGCCATATAGGCAATTCATAAAGAAGATTCCATGGTCTGGCCAGCCACAACCCGGCTGCCTTTATAGATGGAAAGCCTCCCGGCAACAGGTGAAACGTAACAGTAACGATTGAAACGAAACAGTAGACATCTAACGGTTGACACAGAACGGTAAAGCGAGGCTCGATCTCAACCCTCCATCTACTGAATCGTTATCTGTAGCCGCAACTAGCGCTAACTGAAGAAATAACACTTCCCGCTGCAGTCCTGACATATGAATATGTAGCACAATGTTTGAGACCAACACACGCAGACTGGGCTTTAATAAAAGTTGTGTTGCAACAGTGATAGTAGTACAATAGAAACGAGTAGATGACATCTAAAGCCCAACGAGTTGACAAACATCATCAATACTCCAAACTGCAGCAACGCAAGTAGCAAAATCAGCGTCTAGAAACCGTACCCATGCGACGCCTTAACAGATCAAAAATCAAACAGCGGTACAGCGAAACAAGTGCTGCCTCTGCATTACTGTTGGAGGGTAAGCTACCCAGGGCTACTCTCATCAAAGTCGCAAACAATGAAAACAGCCTTACATAACACAAGACAACTGGTGAGAAATTTGGTGCTCAGACCACAAGGGCAGCCACGAACCAGTCACCATCATTACACGGTACCACTCATTTCTAGTTCTTCTTGTCTTTCAAGGGGCCCCTCGGCACTTTGCTCAGAACCTTGGCATCAAACACAGCATACTGTTTCTTAACCTCAATCCACCCCTTCTCGCCATAGGTATCAATCTGATCTTCATACTTCTCGTAGATTACTGGCACTGTGTGCAGAACCACAAAAACTGTTTGACATAGAAGAGAAAGATCCACTGTAAAAACCAAATCCACATTGGGAAGAAGAGGTGCTAAAAATGGTATACTCAGTTGAGATCCCTCACCAATGTAGAACAGCGTCAAGAAGTTGCAGCAACTACCAAGAATGGAAAGCAGCCATAGACCAGCAATCACCTACAATTTTGTAAAAAATAGTTAAATGAGGTAAATCCAGATTGATGTAGGAACAACGCTTGGTAAACAATGGCAGAACAGACATACAATAAGGAACTTCTTTATGTCGCGGCCAAGAGCAATCTGACGAAGGTTTGCGAAGGCTCTGTTGATCTCATGACGTGTAGATAGTGCAATGTTGACAACCAGATCTTCAGGAATGATCACCTCGGGAATCCTTGGGGGAGACCTGAAATGTGTGGCAGAATTTAGAACTCATTTTGAAGTACTAGCTCTTGAACGTGCAAGGGTATGCACATGTAATCTGTGATACTGAGATGAAGATAGCTTACTTGTTAATGAATGATGAGGCATTAGACCAGAGAAAGAGAACACCCAGAGAGAATATGAGAGCATGGCCAAGGAAAGCCAGAAGATGGTAGCCAAGCAATTCAAAAAGGATCCAGATTGCAGTTGCACCACCTAGTACTCCAGCAGAGATGTGCTTGTTCCTCCACATAAACACGTCAGCAGCTGCAGAATAGAGAAACAAAGTGAATACAACAGCAAGATTGGCAGATCATGAAATTACATAGCATGTGCTCACAAATGACACCTTAATCACAATATAATACAAGACGGGGATAAAATTTGGCAGTGTTTTAAGGAGTAGAAATAGAATATAACAGTTCAAAAAATTTGCAGGATGGTCTGCGAAAATTTATGGAGTGACAATGGAAGGCAAGAAAACACAACTAGGTGTTTAACCTCTGCTACCCATTAAGGATTCGCAACAGAGTAAGGATGCCCTCTAGATTTGCATGTTTTCAGCCTATGGTTAACAGCTCAAGTACAAAGCAAAAAACAAGACACAAATGTACCATACACAGAAACCACATTGTAGTTCTATTTCTTTAGTCCATGAGTATTAGTTATATTGCAATGTGTAACGACTAATGGCGCATAGGTGCTCCAAAATCATGGTAATTCTATAGAGAATCTTAAGCTGAACTTCAATATTTCCAAAATGTTTGGAAGTTTGAGAAAGGGAAGAAGTAGCAATAACACCACAAGATTTACTGTTTCTTTATTTAAAATTCAGAGAAAACAAACCTAGAAGTCATATATGATGATAATTCTCATACAAGAAACAATGTTTCTATACACTAGCGATTTAGCAAGGACACAGCAGAGAATTCACTGAGCGCCTGAGGATGATTCTGCCACAAACTGACAACATAGATTCAAGCGCAGGTAATGCTCAACGGTACTATTAATAGTAATATCCTATTTTAGCAGCCCAACCATATGGAATATTAATATCCTATTTTAGCAGCCCAGCCATATGGACAGTATCCATTTTATTAGCACCATAAACACAAGGGGGGAATCTTGAAGATCAGATCGCACAATCACGGCAAAACTCATACGAAGACAGCCTGCATTGACCAAATTCGAAACCACAAGCGTAAATCAGGTCGCTGCAGTTGCGTTGGCTTTGGTGACGCGCCGTCCCTGTGGATCTGAACAAACCCAGCCGCCCAAAAAAAAAAGAAGGCTTAAACCTCACCTGCACTACCCAATACCAGATCTAGTACGAAACCCAAGACCCAAACCCGTCCAGATCCACATATTCCGATCCGATCTACGCGTTTCAAGCAAAGGCACTAAAAAACGAGCATCGGTTAGATCGGTAATGGGCCATACGTTTGCCTCCGCCGAGGACCTTGTGGATGGGCTGCTCGCGGCCGAAGAGGCGGAACATCTTGTTCTTGGCGTCGGCCGCCGCCGCGGAGGCGGAGGCGGCGAAGGAGGCGGTGGTGACCTCGGAGGCGGCCGGGGCGGGGGCGGGGGCGGGGGCGGGCGGAGCCGAGGGGCGCGGCTGCTCCTCCTTGTCGGAGTCGGAGGACGAGGAGGAGTGGTCGCCGCCGCCGACGTGGAGCTTGTCGGCGATCTTCTCCATCAGGGTCTCCGGCTTGTGGCCCGCGTCCTCGGCGTGCGGCTGCTCCGCCATGGCTTAGCTTTCCGAAACCCTCACGCTGCTCCGCAAGAAAAGGGGTGGTGCCGGTGCGCGTGGGAGTTGAGGGGGAAGAGAATGCGGGGGAGGAGGTGCTCTGGCGTGGTGGGGTTTTATAGATGGGATGGGGTTTAGGTCTGATCGGAGGATCGGGGACGTTGGTTTTGGATTGGACGGCCGGGAGCGGCCGGGGCGGGGTTCAGGGCGGACGGCGGGGTGCTTTTGCCACGGACCAACATGTCCCCTGGCATGGCTGTAGAGTTTGAAGGGAAATGCTTCGTGTACACGAGCGCCGAAGTAAAAAAATCCACAGGAAAAGGAATAGCTTGGGGTCTCGTGAAATGTGGAGATGAATTACTCCCAATGGCCTTGAATTGGTTGGATGTTGAGTTGATTTTTGGCTTTGGTTATGCTAAAGATTGATGTGTGTTCTACCGCAGTGTTACATGATGCACTATTTTAGTGTAACGTTGAAAAAACTTCCATTTAATGGTGCGTGTGATTTTCAATCCCAGGATTGGACGAGATGCCTTGCAAAATGCCTTTCTTAAGAAACCGTCCATCCAACTCAGCCCATGAAAGGAATATCCTATTCATCTCTTCTTATGAATTTAGGGTTGTTGTTAATGTTTCTTGACTGCTTTTTTTGGAAAATACTGCCTAATAAACTCTAAAGAAAGTAGAAGTTTAAGCCCTAATTGATTTATTATATTTTCATTGCCCATGTGTAACAATTCAACCTTGGATTATTGCTACTTACTCCATCTCCCTCATTGCGTGCACACCACCGCGGCTTAACCCACTGCTCACCCTACCACTTTGTACACAGTTGTCGCTAGCTCTCATTGCCATTTGGTCTGGTCACCACACTAATGAGTGTGATGCATCACTAGACAAAAAGTGTAGGTCGAGACGAGTGCTAGTACCTCTCAGCCTACACACTCGTGGAGCATAAGAGCATGTACTACGCTCCACGTAAGACTACTGCCCTAGCACACCACGTCAGTTCAAATGCTCCACCTCAGCCCAACCTGCTGTTTGCATAGTGAAACGAGATCCTACAGAGAAACCCGCTTCCTCACTCACGAAAGCCAACTTTAGAGGCTAAAAGCAGGAGGAAGATGAGCTCACACATGTGAGGACAACTCACGAAGAGAGCACCAGACATGAAAAGGCTGAGACGATGGATTCTAGTGAGATGATGCCTATGGTGGAAGCTAGTAATCTTCAAATGGATGCTTCATAAAATTTTATCTAGGTGGAACATGGGGAAGCACCATACAACTGTTTTCTTGGAGGTGCAGTGAGTTGATAAAAATGTTAAGTTCAAAACACATGTGGACGCATGGATAAGAATGTTTCTCAGAGGTGCAGTGAGATGATGAAAATGTCAAGTTCAAAACATGGACACATGTATAACCCTAGATGCATCCGACATGGGAATTTCTTGGATGTTCAATAGGAAGTGTTCCGGATATATTAATTGTAGCGGGGGGGAATACTTTGAAACTCGATATTTCGTAGACAATTGTGTGTATTATTGGGTTTGGAGGTTAAGGGGAATAATCTTAGTTATCTTGAAAAACTATTCACATAGCGCTCCATGTTTCATAATCATAATATTCCACCCGTCTTCAAATATAAGTAGTTTTTTGTCTAAATCCAGACAAAAAAAAGGTCTTATATTTTGAGACAGGGGGAGTAGCTCAGAACACATCATGCCCTATGAATGTGATCATGATACTGTTGTTTATAATAATCAACTTACCAAACCATTTCATTTTGCTCGAGAGAAAGAGTGCATTATCCTATCACAACGCCTGCAATGTCTGTAAAATCTCGCTAAATAAAAAAATGTGATGTGATTTATCTTAACGTTGTATATATTTTGCTATATATATAATGAGAGACAGCCATAGCATGAGAGAGCAGTTTCTCATCTTCTTTTTTTGGGATCGAGAGAGTAGTATCTCTGATGAATAAAAACGTGGGAAGGAGTGGTGTACACCTAGCACAAGAGAATGGGAGGAAGACCAGCCGTTGATAACTGCAGAAAAGGGCCGTGGAATCAACGTGGCGGGCACCACCCCGCACTGCACCCCCTTCACTTTTCTGCTGGACTGGGGCCACGCGATTTGCTTGCACTCGGAATCTCTGCCCTTTTGATTTGTTCTAGTCGTGCGGGCCCCAGACGGAATCAGCTGTTTGCGCACCCTTGCGTGGAGATGCACCCCACGGGAATCCTGGCCTGCCACTTTGCGTTTGATTTTGAAACAATCGCCGACGTGCGACGCTTTTGCCGAGCACACGGCGAAGCCAGGAACTACGCGAGCAGGAACACATTGGGCTCGTTGATTTGTACTGTATGATGCATTACCGGTTCCAAGGGAATCACAGCTATTACGGGCTTGGTTTGTTGATTCCTTCGTGAGTCGCCTAGAACAGACGAGATAAAATTCACAGCTTGTTTTTTTAGGAAAAGCATCATGACGGATTATATTTCAGGGGTGCCTAGAACTCAGTTGAATGAGATATAGTTTGGTTTTATTCAGATGATATCAGGATGACATCATCATATATTGATACTGATATTGTACCTCCGTGATCGATAGTTTTTTTTAGGCACCATGATTCCAGGTGCACTAATATGGGCCATTAGTGGGCTGAACTGCGTGTCCTGACTTGTCTGTGTCTCTTTTTTTTGTGTGTGTGTATGTGTATTCAATCCATTTGGAACAAAAAAAATAGGCCTACAACCATCTATGAATTGGATGAGCATATTACTAGTCCATTGCAACACGATTTCCCCATTTTTCTTGTAACTATGTACTTAGTCAGTATATTACGCGTGCACTGCACCCAGTTTTTCTTAAAAAAATATATTAAAAAGTTAGAAAAAACATTTTTTTGCACTGAACGCTTGTTATAATTCCGGCGTGAGTGTTGTCTCGACATGCAATCGATACTAACCTGACAATGGCAAAAAAAATTGCTTGCAAGTCTACTTGTGTGTGGGATGCTAAATCTTTCCTTTCCGTCTGTCAATTACTCGGGTTGCACAACGTTGCGACAAAAAAGGGATGGCCACAAGCTGACGACTTTCATGCTCGGTCAACAATCACGTGAAGATTTGCATTAAGCCGAGGCATTTATAGTTGATTTTTCACTCAAGGCAAAAGAATAATATATATATATATATATATATAGTAAATAAATTTAATAGAAACAAATGTAAACAAAAAATGATATAAGCAGAAAAGTTAGTTGCACGGGCAATGTTTGCTGGGCGACTATATCAAA
>NC_041384.1:148457985-148459591 GCF_002162155.2 Triticum dicoccoides | reverse complement strand
CCACCCGGTGGTAGTTACCCCACATATCTCATATACTACCATGTGGTACTATATATATACTATTTTATTATTTTAAATATGTTCATATAATATATCTAAGATATTTCAAAGCAAGTTACATGAAAAAATTGCATATGAGCCCATAGTTTTTGTTATATTTGTGAAATATGTACATATTTGTACGTAAAAAAGAGCATACTCAAAAAATGGTACATACTACCTAAAAATTTGTATATATACTACCTAATCATTGTTATATACTACATACTACACGTACATACTCTCGGTTTCGATAGATACTACATACAACATACAAAACGCAAGTGGTGGTAACTACCACTGCTTGTAGGAAACATTTGTCCTATATATATATTCAAAAACATTATGTGTTTTCATGTGGGAAATACCAAAGATGGTTTGTGCGTTCCGAGAAATAAAACACAAAAAATGGGCAAAATGAAAAGTGCTTGTATGCACGCACGGTCAAGGGAAATGATAGAAACCACACCTATGTGATGCTAAGATAAAAACCGTCGATAACCACCGACAACCCTCTCCTAACTCAGTTGCGAGCGCTTTATACCTCTTGCAGTTGCGCCTGAGTAACAGTTGCGCCTGAGTATGATGAGTTGCAGTTGTATGACTGAGTATGATGAGTATGGGCGTTTTCTCAAGGGGTCCCCAGTTGCATGTGCCCTGATTTTGTCAACTCTTGTCAACAAACACACACACCCTAATTGTGAGTCGATGGACAACTTGCAACTGGAGACCCTCAATAAAAAGACACACACACACCCTCTTAGTTGTGAGTCGATGGGCAACTTGCAACTGGGGGTCCTCAACAAACACACAGCCCCCTAGTTGCGAGTTGATGCTTGACATGCAACTGGGGACCCCTTGAGAAAAAGATGCACACACCTCTAGTGCAAGTCGATTATCAACATGCAATTGGGGACCCTTAACACACACACACACATCTCCTAGTTGCGAGTTGATGGTCAAGGGGTCCTCAATAAACACACACCCCCTAGTTGTGATTCGATGCTTGACATGCAACTGGGGACCCTTTGAGAAACACACACACACACCCTAGTTGCGAGTTGATGGTTAACTTGCAATTGGGGATTCTCAACAAACACACACCCGCTAGTTGCGAGTTTGATGGTCAACATGCAACTGGGGACTCTTGACAAAAAGACACACACACACACACCTCTAGTTGTGAGTCGGTTATCGACATGCAACTAGTGACCCTCTACAAACACACACACACACACACATACAGACACACACCCTTAGTTGGGAGTCGATGAGCGAGGTTCAACTGGGGGCCACAACAAAACACACACCCTCTACACACACATGCACACATCCTTAGTTGCGAGTCGATGAGCGATTTGCAACTGGGGGCCACAACAAAAAGACACACACATACAAGACCCCTAGTTGCGAGTTGATGGTCAACTTGCAACTAGGGGACACAAATAAAACACACACACAACACCCCCCTAATTGCGAGTCGATGGGCAACTTGCAACTGGGGGTCCTCAATAGACACGCAACCCCTTAGTTGCGAGTTGATGGTCAACTTGCAAATGGGGGACAC
>NC_041384.1:148456929-148457798 GCF_002162155.2 Triticum dicoccoides | reverse complement strand
AGTCGATGGGCAACTTGCAATTGGGGATCCTCAACAAACACACATCCCATAGTTGTGAGTCCATGCTTGACATGCAATTAGGGACCCCTTGACAAATAGACAAACACACACAACACTCCTAGTTGCAAGTCAGTTATCCACATGCAATTACGGACCCTCGACACACACACAACACACATCCCCGTAAATGCGAGTTGATGGTTAACTTGCAACTGGGGGCCACGAATAAAACACACATACACACACACGTACCCCCTAGTCGCGAGTCGATGGTAAACTTGCAACTGAGGGTTCTCAACAAATACACGCACACACATCCCTAGTTGCGAGTTGATGGTTGACATTCAACTGGGGACACTTTGATAAAAATAACACATACACACCCCAGTTGCAAGTCAATTATCGACATGCAACTTGGGGCCCTAGTTGCGAGTCAATGCTTGACATGCAACTAAGGACCCCTTGACAAGTAGACACACACACACAACACTCCTAGTTGCAAGTCGGTTATTAACATGCAATTGGGGACCCTCGACACACACATACATCCCTGTAGTTGCGAGTTGATGGTCAACTTGCAACTGGGGGCCACGAATAAAACACACACACACACACACGTACCCCCCTAGTTGCGAGTCGATGGTCAACTTGCAACTAGGGGTTCTCAACAAACACACCCCCTAGTTGCGAGTGGATGGTTGACATTCAACTAGGGACACTATGATAAAAAAAACACACACATACACACACACACACCAATTGCGAGTTGATTATCGACATGTAATTGGGGACCCTAGTTGCGAGTCGATGCTTGACATGCAACTAGGGACCCCTTGACAGAAACACACACACACACACACACACACACC
>NC_041384.1:148454849-148455641 GCF_002162155.2 Triticum dicoccoides | reverse complement strand
AAAACACACACACACACATCCCTAGTTGCGAGTCGATGGGCAACTTGAAACTAGGGGTCCTCAACAAAAACACACACACCCTAGTTACAAGTCGGTGGTTGAGATGCAACTCGGGCCCCTTGAGAAAAAGACACACACACACACATCCCCGTAGTTGCCATTCGATGGTCAACTTGCAACTGGGGGCCACGAATAACACACACACACACACACGCACATAACCCCCTAGTTGCGATTCGATGGTCAACTTGCAACTGGGGGTTCTCAACATATACACACACACACACACCCTTAGTTGTGAGTCGATGCTTGACATTCAACTGGGGACACTTTGATAAAAATAACACACACACACCCCTGTTGCGAGTCGATTATCAACATGCAACTTTGGACCCTAGTTGCGAGTCGATGCTTGACATGCAACTAGGGACCCCTTGACAAATAGACAAACACACACAACACTCGTAGTTGCAAGTCGGTTATCCACATGCAATTGGGGACCCTTGACACACACACAACACACATCCCCGTAGTTGCGAGTTGTTGGTCAACTTGTAACTGGGGGCCATGAATAGGACCCAACAAGAGTACGAGCACACAACTAGGGGGGTATGGGTGTAACTACACACAACCCCCACCCCCCTAAAAAAACCACCCACGGCCGATAACCCCTCCCCCCCGACAACCTCCCCCAACCATGACTGCCGTTGCTTTATTCCCTTGCAGTTGCACTTGAGTAGGATGACTTGCAGTTGTAGTTAAGTTGTGGCGGTTGCAACTACAAACACCCCC
>NC_041384.1:148437641-148454410 GCF_002162155.2 Triticum dicoccoides | reverse complement strand
AGCCTTTGAGAAATAATAATAATGAAAGTAAAATTTTAACTATAAAATTAATTGGTTGAACATTAGAAAATTTATGTCACGGCTCTTTTTGATTACACATAATTTGACTACTCGTGCATTCACACACAGAGGACAAGTCGTATGAGTAATAGTAAAACTATAAAAACAAACAGAAAATAATTAAAAAGTCGGATCCTTTCGTATCACTACTCTCTCTTTCTCTCGAATAGAAGAAAACATAAGAATATGAAAGAGCGAAAAAACATTGTATTGAGAAAAAATGGCCTAGACAACAAAAAATCAGCGGCAAAATGGGAAAGGGGTTTTGCACCTTTGAAGTGTCAAGTTCTCGTACAAAAAAATATAAAACAAATTTCCTGTAAAAAACAATTACACAAATTATACATGATCAAACAACACAAACACATGCAAAAAACATTGTCAATTAACACATACAAAAACATTGCATTGAGAAAAAAATATACATGGTCAAACAAAACATTGCGTTGAGAAAAAACTACATGGACGCAACAAAAAGCCAATTATGCAACGTTAGTTTACTTATTACAAAAACACTATTGTCCGAAAAGAAAACTTATTGCAAGCATTAGTCTATATTTTTAGGGAACAAAACATTGGTCTGCTACGATGGAGGAAATTGCCGCAAGTGACAAACAATCCCAACAATCAATGAAAAGGCTCGTAAAAACACAGCTTGGCCCGGCAAAAAAAGAAAAGAAAACGGCTGAAAAGGGCCCATACGAGCGACAAAGGTAACCCACAGCTAGCGACCCTTACAAACCTACGACAAGTTCACCTCGTTTTTTTTACAAGCGCTAGTTGTCAGCGAAAAAATAGCTGCGCATAAAAAAGAGATAATGGGCCGCTAGCCCAACAACTCACGGTGCGCGCCGTGTCGCTACGAAGCTCACCATATCGACAAAAAAACGAATCACAACGTGATTAGATCTGACGGCAGACAAAGTGAATGAGACCAAACAATTTCTCAGCTGAATGAGTTTTAGCAAAACCGTATATTTCATGTGAAGACAAAGATACATCGTTTGTCAATACATCTAGCAAAAAATCTGGAGGCTCTAATTTCCACATAATAATTCGAGAGACCTCGGAATTCCTAGCCAACAAATCTGCCGTCACATTAGCTTTCCTAGGACAATGAGAAAAAAATGTAGAAATAAAATTACAAGCTAAGAAGGCAAATGTTGGGTATGGCGCTGGCACTCTGCTCTCGCAACCCCGACGGTGCCGCGCCGATCGCGGCCGGCTCGCCTGCGCCACCGTCTCCGCCGTCCTGCCCTACTCCGGACCCCGCCGCTGTGCTCCCGCCGACCGACGTCCCGCTCCCGCTGGCCGCTGGACCGCCCGTCCCGTGCGCTGTCGCCCCCGTCGTGGAGGTGTTGCCGCTGCGCTGGGCTGACTTGGTGGAGGATGACGACCCGCTGCTGGCCGTCCCATCGTCTCGGTGCACGCCTCCGGCTCGCCGAGCTGTGCTGCGCCCGACGTTGGTCGACGAGCCGCGCCGAGGAGGTCCCTCCCCATCTCATGCTCACCGGCCTACATCGAGTCCCCTCCTCTCGACTCCAGGCCAAAGGGCTGACCTTGGATCTCGAACCGCTCGCCGCCGCCGCGCTCCGGCGTGGGGCGTCGCGGGGTGGTCCGACCTGGGTCATGCCCGGTGCTCGTGGCGCACGACGACGGCCCCTCCTAGCTCTCGGCTTGCTCCCTTCCCGTTGGTGGCGTCTCCGTCGGTGATCGTCCGCACCTCGCCGTTCCGGCCCTTCATCGCTTCGTTTGGCTCCTCGCAACTCCGGATCACGCCTGGCCATCCTCGTCGACACCCCCTGCCTACTGGAGCCCCTGCGCCGGCGCCGGCCACGGCCACGGCGGTGGTCGCGGCACTAGGGGAAACCCTAGCCGCTTCTGCCCCGCCTCGCTGGCTGGGCCGCCCGGCTGTGGACCGCCACCATGTTGGGCCAGGGAATGGGCCTCGGACCTGGGCCGACTCCGACATTTCCTGACCCAGCCTAGGTCTCGGACCTGGTGGGCCGGCCTGCCCTGCCATCCGGCCTATTTGGCCTCTAGCGGGCTTCCCTCGCCTCCCCACTCAACCCTCCCGTGCCCTAACCCTCGCGCACCCGTCTCCCGCCGCCAGCACCCCACACCCTTCCCCGTCGCCATCGAATTCGCCGCCGGCCTCCATGCCCCGCGATTGGAACCGCGGCCCAAGCGGCGTGCCGACGACCGCCGCCCCGACGTCTCCCGTGCGGAGGAGCGGCGCGACCCTAGGCGCCCTTCCCCGACTCGATCCGCCATGAGGCTGATCTCCGCCGACACCTTTCCTCCCGCGGCGACCGTCGGTCCTCTGCACACGACGACCACCGCTCCCCTCCCCGTCGATCTCCTCCCCGCGCTGATCGACGTGGCCGCTCCCGCTCCCGCTTGCCTCCCCCGGCCGCGGACCAGCGCGAGCCCCGTCCCAGGTCGCCTTCCCTGGCACGCCGGCGGGAAGCCAGCCGCTCCTCGGCCCGCGGCAGTAGGCCCCATTCCCCCGCCCGCTCCCAAGGCCAGCAAGCCCTCCCTCCCGCTGTCGCCTCGGTTCGCCGGTACCAGCCACCTCGGGGGAGCCGAACTTCCCCCCGGCCGGCAATGGGGCGGGACGGGGCCGACCCGGTGGCAAGCGCAAGAAGAAGCGCGGCCTCGGACATGCCAATGGCGCTGCCCCGGCCAGTAGCTCCACCCATGACCTGGCTGCCTCGACTACGACCGCTCTCCTCCCTGACGACCGCTCCGCCGACCTCATCAAGTGCTTCAACTGTGGCCTCTCCGGCCACTCCCAGGTGGCATGTACACACCCTCAGTGTTGCTATCTCTGCTCGGACCCAGACCACCCCGCCTTCCTTTGCCCTGACCGTCCGGTGGCGGAGGAGCTGATGATGCACGGGCACGGGATTGAGAGCCTCGGCTACTTCCACATCGAAGTGCCCGACATCCCCGTCCCCTCACCATCGCTCCTGGCCATTGTCATCGTCAAGGATGGGGTGGCCTCGCCGGAGATGATTGAGGCCAAGCTCAACCACCTCTACCACTGCACCTGGGATTGGCAGGTCACCATGCTGGCTGAAGGCCAGTTCTCGGTCGTCTTCCCGGACGTGGTCAGCCACGGGTACGGCACCCGCAGCGAAGACATCACCCTAGCCCTCAATAAGCTAGTGGTGGACATCTCCGTGCCGGTGCGGGGCCCTATGGCGGTCGCGGTCCTGGACATGGCTTGGATCCTCATTGGTGGCCTACCGAACATCGCCCGTTCCGAGCGGGTCATCCGAAACATGTCTCGCATCCTCGGACAATGTGGTGGTGGTCGACGAGCTCTCCCTCCGCAAGGAGGAGGAGGTCCGGGTCAAGGTCAAATCCCTCGACTCTTCCAGACTCCATGCCATGATTTGAGTGTTCTTCAGTGACCAGGGCTTCGACCTTCGCATCTCCCCTGAGCCTCCCAACCACATTGGCTGCCCCCGCATCGACGACAGCTTCTTGGGGGGCGGCACAGATGGGGAAGGCGCCGGAGGCTACATCAGCGACCGAGACCCCCGTCATGGCCACCCCTCTGGGTCAGATGAGGACAACGACGATGACTTCGAGGACAGCCCCCCCCCCACGACCAGCCTCCTGCGCCGGCCACCAGGGGTGGGGCTGGGGCGGGCCGTTCCCACGCTGTGTCTCCCCCGTCCCCCGATGACGGCCTCGACGCCTCGGATGCTAGTCTTCAAGTCTTCCCGGCTTCTTCGCCCCGCTCCCCCGATGATCCCTCCCTTGGCATCTTTGCCTCCCCCCCGCCCGGGTCGTCCCGGCGCTGCTCGCCCCGCCCTCTCCCGCAACGCCCGATCTCCAGATGGAGCCGCTGGGGGCGACAGACTCGGCCCCGGTCCCGCCCCATCCGGTGCTCCCAGAGGTGGAGGCTGGTCCGTCTGCACGGTCGGGCCTTCCGCCTCTGGTGGATGACGCGACTGCGGACCCGCCACCCTCCTCTGGCGCTCCCTGCGCGATGATCCCTGCTCCTCCCTCGGCGCCTCCGTGTTCCGCTTCTGAGGGACTAGCGGTGGTGGTGACCACCCCGGTGGCCGGTCCTCCGCCTCCCCCTCGGACTGCGGCCTACTCTAGGAGGGGCCATTCGACCTCGACCCCGGTGTCCTCCTCGCGCCACAGTGCTCGGATTGAGGCGGCCAGGCCGGTGGGTAGTCCGGCTCTACCTATCCCCGAGCAGGCCGCTCTCCGGGCCACTGCCCGGAACCTCGAGTCAGGTACCATGATCATCCCGGCCACCCCTGCTACTTGCTCCTTTTCTGCTTTGGAGTCGGCTCCGCTTGGCCACCTTGCTAAGGTGGCAGCGGACTCGGTCATAGTGTTCAGGGAGAGGTTGCTCCCCCGCTAGTTCAGATCAAAGCCATCCGTGCACGGGAGATACTCGATGGTCAGCTCGTCGAGGCCCATGCACGCCTCCCTCCCCCTCGGGAGCGCCGCCCGGGGCTTCCTCGAGCGCCCCTCCTCGCGCGGCGGGCACTCCGCCTAAGATCCAAGGCCGCACCCGCTCCCGTACCGCTGCCCTCCACGCCCAGAGCGCCTCACGTGTCTTGGGGTCAAGCAGCCCCCCGATGGATGCGTGATGCGAGCCCTATTCTGGAACATCCGTGGTTTCGGCCAAGATGGTCGTCGCCGCCAACTCATAGAGTACATGCAAACCGAGCGAATCGACATTGTAGCCATTCAAGAAATGATGCGCACGGAGTTCTTCCTGTCGGAACTTGAACATCTGAGCTCCAACCTGTTCGCCTGGCACTGGCTCCCTTCTAGTGGGAGTACGGGCCACTCGGGTGGCATCCTCCTAGGAGTGAAGGATGACACCCTTGAGGTGGGGAGCATGGACCAGGGTGAGTTCTTTGTTAGCATGGAGGTCTTCAAGCGGGCCCTAAACTTTAAATGGGAGATCATTGCGGTTTATGGTCCGGCCGATCACCGCCGGTCTGAGACCTTCCTCGCTGAGCTCCGGAGGAAGGTGGCGTCGGCCCAGCTACCGGTGGTAGTGGGCGGCGATTTCAACCTCATCCGGACGGAAGAAGACAAGAGCAATAATTTAGTGAACTTTCCACGGATGCAAATGTTCAAAGATTGCATCGCTGATATGGGGCTGTGTGAGCTCGATCGATTCGGGGCCAGGTTCACTTGGACTAACCGCCAAGTTGATCCGACCCGCTCGGTCCTCGATCGAGTCTTCACCTCCCCTGAGTGGGACATTCGGTTTCCCCTAGCATCACTTTGGGAAATTACGCGGATTGGGTCTGATCACGTCCCCCTTCTCTTCTATTCGGAGAATGAGCGCCCCCCCCTGCCGCCACGCTTTCGCTTCGAAACCTTATGGTTGCGTCAGCCAGGATTTACCACCGCGGTGGCCGCCAAATGGCACGAGGCGAGGGATGCCCCCCACCGGGCCCTGTCAGCCGTTGATTCCTAGCACTTCTGCGCCAAGCGGTCACGGCAATTCAGGAAAGGGTGGGGTGCAAACGTGGGTCAGGACATTCGTGAGAGGAAGAAAGCCCTCCTTGAGGGCATCCAGGTCCTCGATCTGCGGGCTGACGCCGCTGGCCTCTCGGCAGATGAATGGATGCTGAGATACGACTTGGAAGACCAGCTCACGGTCATCTACACTGACGAGGAGGCATACTGGCGCTTGTGGGGTACGCAGAACTGGGTCCTCAAGGGGGACGCTAATACTGCCTACTTCCAGGCTATTGCTAACGGCCATATACGCCGTAACTCCATCCCCCTCCTGTGGGATGGACCGACCCTCCTACAGCGGCCTGAGGACATTCGGGCACATGTCGACGGCTTCTACAGAGACCTATTCTCTACCTCCCCTCGGGGAGGTCTTGCACTAGAGCAAGACATTTGGCCTGTCCACTGTTGTGTCTCGCCTGCGGATAACGCGGCCCTCACGACCCTCACGACCCCGTTCTCGGAGGCGGAAGTGTGGGAGGCAATTAAGGGCATGAACCCTTCCTCGGCTCCCGGCCCGGATGGCCTCCCAGTGAAGTTCTTCCAGACCTTCTGGGAAGTGATCAAACCTGAGGTGATGGCCCTATTTGACGAGTTCCTGGTTGGGTCCATTGACCTCGCCCGGCTAAACTATGGGGTAATCACTCTCATCCCTAAAGTGACGGGAGCCTCAGACATCCGTCAATTTCGACCGATTACGGTGATTAATGTCATCTTCCGCATCCTCGCGAAGGGGTATGCCATTAGGGTGGCCCCTATTGCCGACCGGATCACTCATCCTGACCAGTCGGCCTTCATCCAGGGCTGCTATATCCTTGATGGAGTCTTGGTGTTCCACGAAGCTCTCCATGAGGTGCACGTCAAACAACTCAAGGTAGTCTTCCTGAAACTAGATTTCCACAAGGCCTATGACACTGTCAGCTGGACCTTCCTTCGGGAATGTCTGCTCCGTAAGGGCTTCAATGATAGGTGGGTGACCAGAGTGATGCAGATGGTGTCATCCGGCCGCACCGCGGTGAACATTAATGGGGAGATCAGCCCATTCTTCCCCACATTTTGTGGGGTGCGCCAGGGCGACCCCTTCTCCTCGTTCTTATTTAACATGGTTGTCGATGCGCTAGAGACCATCCTCGATAAGGCCAAGGCGACGGGATCGCATATAGTTGGAGGCAACGGGATTTCCTTTCTCCAATATGCAGACAACACCATTATCATGGTGGAGGGGTCGGAGAGTGATATTTTGAACCCCAAGTTCCTCTTATTGTGCTTCCAGCAGATGTCCGGCCTTCGGATCAACTTCGATAAGAGTGAGGTAAAGGTCTTGGGCTACGCCCAAGACAAGCGACAGAGCATAGAGGATCGGCTTAATTGCCAGCTTGGGTGTTTCCCCATGACTTATCTGGGGATACCCATTAGTGATGACAGGCTTATGGTGGCCGAGCTGCGCCCCACTGTGGGGAAGCTCCAGCACCGTATCGAGCCCTGGCAGGGTCGGTGGCTTTCGAAAGCGGCCCGTACGATTCTCATTAACTCGTCCCTCTCCAGCCTCCTATTATTCATCATGAGCTTCTACAGCCTTTCAGGGACATTACATCACGAGATTGCCACCGTTCAGGGGCATTTCTTCTGGGCGGGCGAGGGTGATAAGCAGAAGTACCACATGGTCTGGTGGTCTGAGATCTGCAAACCTCGCGACCAGGGTGGCCTCGGGATCATGTCCTCCAAACGCATGAACATTTCCCTTCTGACTCGGTGGCTCTGGCGGATAGGCCACGGAGATGGTGGCCTGTGGCTTCGCATCATTCAGCAGAAATACCTCTGTTGGGGAACATAGTAGAATTTTAAAATTTTCTACGCATCACCAAGATCAATCTATGGAGTGCATCTACATACCCTTGTAGATCGTGCGCGGAAGCGTTCAAGAGAACGGGGTTGATGGAGTCATACTCGTCGTGATCCAAATCACCAATGACCTAGCGCCGAACGGACGACACCTCCGTGTTCAACACACGTACGGTTGGGAAGACGTCTCCTCCAACTTGATCCAGCAAGGGGGGAGGAGAGGTTGATGGAGATCCAGCAGCACGACGGCGTGGTGGTGGAAACTACGGCGATCTCGGCAGGGCTTCGCCGAGCACCGCGAGAAGGAGAGGTGTCACAGGAGGGAGAGGGAGAGGCCAGGGGCTAGGGTGCGGCTGCCCTCCCTTCCCCCACTATATATAGGGTCCCTAGGGGGGCGCCGGCCCTAGTAGATCCAATCTCCAAGGGGGGCGGCGGCCAAGGGGGTGGCTTGCCCCCCAAGCCAAGTGGGGCGCCCCCACCCCTAGGGTTTCCAACCCTAGGCGCAGGGGGAGGCCCAAGGGGGGAGCACCAGCCCACTAGGGGCTGGTTCCCCTCCCACTTCAGCCCATGGGGCCCTCCGGGATAGGTGGCCCCACGCGGTGGACCCCCGGGACCCTTCCGGTGGTCCCGTTACAATACCGATTACCCCGAAACTTTCCCGATGGCCGAAACCTGACTTCCTATATATAAATCTTCACCTCCGGACCATTCCGGAACTCCTCATGACGTCTGGGATCTCATCCGGGACTCCGAACAACTTTCGGGTTACGTATACTAATATCTCAACAACCCTAGCGTCACCGAACCTTAAGTGTGTAGACCCTACGGGTTCGGGAGACACGCAGACATGACCGAGACGACTCTCCGGTCAATAACCAACAGCGGGATCTAGATACCCATGTTGGCTCCCACATGCTCCTCGATGATCTCATCGGATGAATCACGATGTCGAGGATTCAATCAATCTGTATACAATTCCCTTTGTCAATCGGTACATTACTTGCCCGAGACTCGATCGTCGGTATCCCAATACCTCGTTCAATCTCGTTACCGGCAAGTCACTTTACTCGTACCGTAATGCATGATCCCGTGATCAACCACTTGGTCACATTGAGCTCATTATGATGATGCATTACCGAGTGGGCCCAGAGATACCTCTCCGTCATACGGAGTGACAAATCCCAGTCTCGATTCGTGCCAACCCAACAGACACTTTCGGAGATACCTATAGTGTACCTTTATAGTCACCCAGTTACGTTGTGACGTTTGGCACACCCAAAGCACTCCTACGGTATCCGGGAGTTGCACAATCTCATGGTCTAAGGAAATGATACTTGACATTCGGAAAAGCTACAACAAATGAACTACACGATCTTTAAGCTATGCTTAGGATTGGGTCTTGTCCATCACATCATTCTCCTAATGATGTGATCCCGTTATCAATGACATCCAATGTCCATAGTCAGGAAACCATGACTATCTTTTGATCAACGAGCTAGTCAACTAGAGGCTCACTAGGGACGTGTTGTGGTCTATGTATTCACACATGTATTACGATTTCCGGATAACACAATTATAGCATGAACAATAGACAATTATCATGAACAAAGAAATATAATAATAACCATTTCATTATTGCCTCTAGGGCATATTTCCAACAGTCTCCCACTTGCACTAGAGTCAATAGTCTAGTTACATTGTGATGAACCGAACACCCATGCAGTTCTGGTGTTGATCATGTTTTGCTCTAGGGAGAGGTTCAGTCAACGGATCTGCCACATTCAGGTCCGTATGTACTTTACAAATATCTATGTCTCCATTTTGAACACTTTCACGAATGGAGTTGAAGCGACGCTTGATATGTCTGGTCTTCCTGTGAAACCTGGGCTCCTTGGCAAGGGCAATAGCTCTAGTGTTATCACAGAAGAGAGTCATCGGGCCCGACACATTGGGTATGACTCCTAGGTCGGTAATGAACTCCTTCACCCAGATTGCCTCTTGTGCTGCCTCTGAGGCTGCCATGTACTCCGCTTCACATGTAGATCCGCCACAACGCTTTGCTTGCAACTGCGCCAGCTTACTGCCCCACCATTCAAAATATACACGTATCCGGTTTGTGACTTAGAGTCATCCAGATCTGTGTCGAAGCTAGCATCAACGTAACCCTTTACGACGAGCTCTTCGTCACCTCCATAAACGAGAAACATATCCTTAGTCCTTTTCAGGTACTTCAGGATATTCTTGACCGCTGTCCAGTGTTCCATGCCGGGATTACTTTGCTACCTTCCTACCAAACTTACGGCAAGGTTTACATCAGGTCTGGTACACAGCATAGCATACATGATAGACCCTATGGCCGAGGCATAGGGGACGACACTCATCTTTTCTCTATCTTCTGCCACGGTCGGGCATTGAGTCGTGCTCAATCTCATACCTTACAATAAAGGCAAGAACTCCTTCTTTGACTGATCCATTTTGAACTTCTTCAATATCTTGTCAAGGTACGTACTCTGTGAAAGACCAATGAGGCGTCTCGATCTATCTCTATAGATCTTGATGCCTAATATATAAGCAGCTTCTCCAAGATCCTTCATTGAAAAACACTTGTTCAAGTAGGCCTTTATACTTTCCAACAATTCTATATCATTTCCCATCAACAATATGTCATCCACATACAATATGAGAAATGCTATAGAGCTCCCACTCACTTTCTTGTAAATGCATGCTTCTCCATAAGTCTGCGTAAACCCAAATGCTTTGATCATATCATCAAAACGAATGTTCCAACTCCGAGATGCTTGCACCAGCCCATAAATCGAGCGTTGGAGCTTCCACACCTTGTCAGCATTCTTAGGATCGACAAAACCTTCCGGCTGGATCATATACAATTCTTCCTTAAGGAAACCATTAAGGAATGCCGTTTTGACGTCCATTTGCCATATCTCATAATCATAGAATGCGGCAATTGCTAACATGATTCGGACGGACTTCAGCTTCGCTACGGGTGAGAAAGTCTCATCGTAGTCAACCCCTTGAACTTGTCGATAACCCTTAGCGACAAGCCGAGCTTTATAGATGGTTACGTTACCATCCGCGTCTGTCTTCTTCTTAAAGATCCATTTATTTTCTATGGCTCGCCGATCATCGCGCAAGTCAGTCAAAGTCCATACTTCGTTTTCATACATGGATCTCGGATTTCATGGCTTCCAGCCATTTGTCAGAATCTGGGCCCGCCATCGCTTCTTCATAGTTCGAAGGTTCACCGTTGTCTAACAACATGATTTCCAAGACAGGGTTGCCGTACCACTGTGGTGCGGAACGTGTTCTTGTGGACCTATGAAGTTCAGTAGCAACTTGATCTGAAGTTTCATGATCATCATCATTAACTTCCTCTCTAGTCGGTGCAGGCACCTCAGGAACAATTTCCTGAGCTGCGCCACTCTCCGGTTCAAGAGGTAATACTTCGTCAAGTTCTACTTTCCTCCCACTTATTTCTTTTGAGAGAAACTCTTTCTCTAGAAAGGATCCATTCTTGGCAACAAAGATCTTACCTTCGGATCTGAGGTAGAAGGTATACCCAATAGTTTCTTTAGGGTATCCTATGAAGACGCATTTTTCCGATTTGGGTTCGAGCTTTTTAGGTTGAAGTTTCTTGACATAAGCATCGCATCCCCAAACTTTTAGAAACGACAGCTTATGTTTCTTCCCAAACCATAATTCATACGGTGTCGTCTCAATGGATTTCGACGGAGCCCTATTTAAAGTGAATGCGGCAGTCTCTAAAGCATAGCCCCAAAATGACAGCGGTAAATCGGTAAGAGACATCATAGATCGCACCATATCCAATAGAGTGCGATTACGACGTTCGGACACACCATTACACTGAGGTGTTCCAGGCGGCGTGAGTTGTGAAACTATTCCACATTTCCTTAAGTGTGTGCCAAATTCGTGACTCAAGTATTCTCCCCCACGATCTGATCGCAAGAACTTGATTTTCTTGTCACGTTGATTCTCAACTTCACTCTGAAATTCCTTGAACTTTTCAAAGGTCTCAGACTTGTGTTTCATTAAGTAGACATACCCATATCTACTCAAGTCATCAGTGAGGGTGAGAACATAACGATAGCCACCGCGAGCCTCAACACTCATTGGACCGCACACATCAGTATGTATGATTTCCAATAAGTTGGTTACTCGCTCCATTGTTCCTAAGAACGGAGTCTTGGTCATTTTACCCATGAGGCATGGTTCACACGTGTCAAATGATTCGTAATCAAGAGACTCCAAAAGTCCATCGGCATGGAGATTCTTCATGCGTTTGACACCTATGTGACCAAGGCGGCAGTGCCACAAGTATGTGGGACTATCATTATCAACCTTACATCTTTTGGTATTCACACTATGAATATGTGTAACATTACGCTCGAGATTCATTAAGAATAAACCATTCACCAGCGGATCATGACCATAAAACATATCTCTCATATAAATAGAACAACCATTATTCTCAGATTTAAATGAGTAGCCATCTCGAATTAAACGAGATCCTGATACAATGTTCATGCTCAAAGCTGACACTAAATAACAATTATTGAGGTTTAAAACTAATCCCGTAGGTAAATGTAGAGGCAGCGTGCCGACGGCGATCACATCGACCTTGGAACCATTCCCGACGCGCATCGTCACCTCGTCCTTCGCCAGTCTCCGCTTATTCCGCAGCTCCTGTTTTGAGTTACAAATGTGAGCAACCGCACCGGTATCAAATACCCAGGAGCTACTACGAGTACTGGTAAGGTACACATCAATTACATGTATATCACATATACCTTTAATGTTGCTGGCCTTCTTGTCCGCTAAGTATTTGGGGAAGTTCCGCTTCCAGTGACCACTTCCCTTGCAATAAAAACACTCAGTCTCAGGCTTGGGTCCATTCTTTGACTTCTTCCCGGCAGCTTGCTTACCGGGCGCGGCAACTCCCTTGCCGTCCTTCTTGAAGTTCTTCTTACCCTTGCCTTTCTTGAACTTAGTGGTTTTATTGACCATCAACACTTGATGTTCCTTTTTGATTTCCACCCCTGCTGATTTCAGCATTGAATATACCTCAGGAATGGTCTTTTCCATCCCCTGCATATTGAAGTTCATCGCGAAGCTCTTGTAGCTCGGTGGAAGCGACTGAAGGATTCTGTCAATGACCGCGTCATCCGGGAGATTAACTCCCAGCTGAGTCAAGCGGTTATGCACCCCAGACATTTTGAGTATGTGCTCACTGACAGAACTATTTTCCTCCATCTTACAACTGAAGAACTTGTCGGAGACTTCATATCTCTCGACCCGGGCATGAGCTTGGAAAACCATTTTCAGCTCTTCGAACATCTCATATGCTCCGTGTCTCTCAAAACGCTTTTGGAGCCCCGGTTTCTAAGCTGTAAAGCATGCCGCACTGAACGAGGGAGTAATCATCAGCACATGACTGCCAAGCGTTCATAACGTCTTGATTCTCTGGGATGGGTGCATCACCTAGCGGTGCTTCTAGGACATAATCTTTCTTGGCAGCTATGAGGATGATCCTCAGGTTCCGGATCTAGTCTGTATAGTTGCTGCCATCATCTTTCAGCTTGGTTTTCTCTAGGAACGCGTTGAAGTTGAGGACAACATGGGCCATTTGATCTACAAGACATATTGTAAAGATTTTAGACTAAGTTCATGATAATTAAGTTCATCTAATCAAATTATTCAATGAACTCCCACTCAGATAGACATCCCTACAATCATCTAAGTGAAACATGATCCGAGTTAACTAGGCCGTGTCCGATCATCACGTGAGACGTACTAGTCAACATCGGTGAACATCTTCATGTTGATCGTATCTTCTATACGACTCATGCTCGACCTTTCGGTCTTCCGTGCTCTGAGGCCATGTCTGTACATGCTAGGCTCGTCAAGTCAACCTAAGTGTATTGCGTGTGTAAATCTGGCTTACACCCGTTGTATTCGAACGTTAGAATCTATCACACCCGATCATCACGTGGTGCTTCGGAACAACGAACCTTCGCAACGGTGCACAGTTAGGGGGAACACTTTCTTGAAATTATTACGAGGGATCATCTTATTTAAGCTACCGTCGTTCTAAGCAAATAAGATGTAAAACATGATAAACATCACATGCAATCAAATAGTGACATGATATGGCCAATATCATTTGCTCCTTTTGATCTCCATCTTCGGGGCTTCATGATCATCGTTGTCACCGGCATGACACCATGATCTCCATCATCATGATCTCCATCATCGTGTCTTCTTGAAGTTGTCTCGTCATCTATTACTTCTACTACTATGGCTAATGCTTTAGCAATAAAGTAAAGTAATTACATGACGTTTATGTTGACACGCATGTCATAAATAAATTAAGACAACTCCTATGGCTCCTGCCGGTTGTCATACTCATCGACATACAAGTCGTGATTCTTATTACAAGAACATGATCAATCTCATACATCACATATATCATTCATCACATCCTTTTGGCCATATCACATCACAAGGCATATGCTGAAAAAACAAGTTAGACGTCCTCTAATTGTTGTTGCAAGTTTTTACGTGGCTGCTATAGGTTTCTAGCAAGAATGTTTCTTACCTACGTGAAAACCACAACGTGATATGCCAATTTCTATTTACCCTTCATAAGGACCCTTTTCATCGAATCCGATCCGACTAAAGTGGGAGAGACAGACACCCGCTAGCCACCTTATGCAACTAGTGCATGTCAGTCGGTGGAACCAGTCTCATGTAAGCGTACGTGTAAGGTCGGTCCAGGCCGCTTCATCCCATGATGCCGCCGAATCAAGATAAGACTAGTAATGACAAGTAAATTGACAATATCAACGCCCACAACTGCTTTGTGTTCTACTCGTGCATAGAAACTACGCATAGACCTAGCTCATGATGCCACTGTTGGGGAACGTAGCAGAATTTTAAAATTTTCTACGCATCACCAAGATCAATCTATGGAGTCATCTAGCAACAAGGGAGAGAGGAGTGCATCTACATACCCTTGTAGATCACGCGCGGAAGCGTTCAAGAGAACATGGTTGATGGAGTCGTACTCGTCGTGATCCAAATCACCGATGACCTAGCGCCGAACGGACGACACCTCCGCGTTCAACACACGTACGGTTGGGAAGACATATCCTCCAACTTGATCCAGCAAGGGGGAAGGAGAGGTTGATGGAGATCCAGCAGCACGATGGCGTGGTGGTGGAAACTACGGCGATCTCGGCAGGGCTTCGCCGAGCACTGCGAGAAGGAGAGGTGTCACGGGAGGGAGAGGGAGAGGCCAGGGGCTAGGGTGCGGCTGCCCTCCCTCCCCCCCACTATATATAGGGTCCCTAGGGGGGCGCCGGCCCTAGTAGATCCAATCTCCAAAAGGGGGGCGGCGGCCAAGGGGGTGGCTTGCCCCCCAAGCCAAGCGGGGCGCCCCCACCCCTAGGGTTTCCAACCCTAGGCGCAGGGGGAGGCCCAAGGGGGGGGCACCAGCCCACTAGGGGCTGGTTCCCCTCCCACTTCAGCCCATGGGGCCCTCCGGGATAGGTGGCCCCACGCGGTAGACCCCCGGGACCCTTCCGGTGGTCCCGGTACAATACCGATTACCCCCGAAACTTTCCCGATGGCCGAAACTTGACTTCCTATATATAAATCTTCACCTCCGGACCATTCCGGAACTCCTCGTGACGTCCGGGATCTCATACGGGACTCCGAACAACTTTCGGGTTACCGTATACTAATATCTCAACAACCCTAGCATCACCGAACCTTAAGTGTGTAAACCCTACGGGTTTGGGAGACACGCAGACATGACCGAGACGACTCTCCGGTCAATAACCAACAGCGGGACCTGGATACCCATGTTGGCTCCTACATGCTCCTCGATGATCTCATCGGATGAACCACGATGTCGAGGATTCAATCAATCCGTATACAATTCCCTTTGTCAATCGGTACGTTACTTGCCCGAGACTCGATCGTCGGTATCCCAATACCTCGTTCAATCTTGTTACCGGCAAGTCACTTTACTCGTACCATAATGCATGATCCCGTGATCAACCACTTGGTCACATTGAGCTCATTATGATGATGCATTACCGAGTGGGCCCAGAGATACCTCTCCGTCATACGGAGTGATAAATCCCAGTCTCGATTCGTGCCAACCCAACAGACACTTTCGGAGATACCTGTAGTGTACCTTTATAGTCACCCAGTTACGTTGTGACGTTTGGCACACACAAAGCACTCATACGGTATCCTGGAGTTGCACAATCTCATGGTCTAAGGAAATGATACTTGACATTCGGAAAAGCTACAGCAAACGAACTACACGATCTTTAAGCTATGCTTAGGATTGGGTCTTGTCCATCACATCATTCTCCTAATGATGTGATCCTGTTATCAATGACATCCAATGTCCATATTCAGGAAACCATGACTATCTTTTGATCAACGAGCTAGTCAACTAGAGGCTCACTAGGGACGTGTTGTGGTCTATGTATTCACACATGTATTACGATTTCCGGATAACACAATTATAGCATGAACAATAGACAATTATCATGAACAAAGAAATATAATAATAACCATTTTATTATTGCCTCTAGGGCATATTTCCAACAACCTCCGCGGCCAGCCTCTCGCCTTCTGCCAGCGATCTGGGGGCTCCTAGTTCTGGCAATCCATCATTCAGCTCCTCCCTGTCCTCCGGATCGGGACCTCGATCGAGATTGGTTCTGGCACCGCCACGCTGTTCTGGTTCGATCGCTGGACTGGTGACACGCCCCTTGCGGCTCGCTTTCCGGACCTGTTCTCCATCGCGGTTGCCTCACAGATCTCCGTGGCGACCGCCCTTATTGACTTAGGGTGGCTCGCGTTCCGGAGGCCTTTTGGTCCGACTAAGAATGCGGACTGGCAGGAGTTGCTTGATTGTATTGCTCTCCATGAGCCTGATCTCACGACAGATGATGACCGCACGAGATGGCGCCTCGAGCCGTCTGGTCAATTCTCCACCAAATCACTCTACATGGCCATCGCCCCTTCGCTCGGCCATGAGGCGCTCTCCTCCATTCGGGAGATCCGCCTTCCCCTGAAAATTAGGATATTCTTATGGCAATGGATTCGCGGACGCCTTCCATCTGGCATAGAGGTTCTGAAGCGCAATGGCCCTGGTGATGGGCGTTGCCCGCTCTGTGGGCCTGAAGAAGATTCGAACCATATCTTCTTCACCTGTGTGTCCGCGCAGTTCCTATGGAGCTGTTTCCGCGAGATTGTGGGTGGAAGCTGGGACCATAACAACTTCCCCGTTCTCTTTGCCG
>NC_041384.1:148430988-148437433 GCF_002162155.2 Triticum dicoccoides | reverse complement strand
TTGGGGTTCTTGCCTGGACGCTATGGACTGTTAGGAATAAACTTGTGATTCAGTGTATTCCTCTTCGTCGTGCTACTGACGCTTTGTTCAAATGGTCTGGTTACTTGCAGCTTTGCGGCCGCTTAGCCGTTCCAGGGAGAGAGACGCCATCACCTCCATCATCACCTAGCTTCACGCGATGGCTCTCCGGTTGGCTCCACCGCTTCCCCCGCCATCAACAAAACCATATTAGTTTGTCGTCTTCTCGTCGCCGCCGCCACCGCCGTCTAGGGGTGTTTCGTTGTGAGTCTGTGTTGGGCTTGTTATGCTATGCCCACAGCTGAACTTGGGTCTGTGTATGTTGGTCTGTGTGTGAGTGCTGGACCTTGTCTGCGGTGGCATCGTGTTGTTGTGTTGTGTGTTCTGTTGTTACCTGATACTCTGTGCTTGGTGGTTGCTTTATTTATAAAGCGGGGCGAAAGCCTTTTTCGGTAAATTGTTGCTGCCGGTCCAAGCGAATTTCCTCCGTTTTGCATGATTTCAATGACTTCCATGCAATCACCTTCTACGCATATCTTGTTGCATCCAGTTTCACTTGCGGGGAGAAGTCCATCTCTTAAGCCTCATGCTTCCGCCGTAGCCGCTTCTTCAACAAAAGGGATATTGCTGCAAGATGCCGCCACAAAGAAACCGGAGTGGTCTCGAAGTATAGCACCTGTAGCGCCAGTGCCACTGTCAATGTTGAAACCTGCGTCCACATTCAGCTTGATTGTGCCCTCTGGTGGTTTCTCCCAGCCATGTCTCCTAATTCTGTTGTGCTTGAATTTTGCTCTTGAGTAATTTTTTGCGAGTGTCGATATTGTTTGTGCCGATCTGGTAGGCTCGTACAGTTGCTCGCCATGTGTATATCTGCGTCGTTCCCACCACAAGTACCCCACAGCTGTGGCAACAAGGTCATTGCGCTGAACATCATTAATCAATGCCTTAATTGGATTCTTGGACAAGAGGAGGTCAGCCATCACCGAGCCACCCTCTCTTTCCGCCATGCACACCTCATTCACCACCGCTGCCATACCTAGTAAACGCCACACCTCCTGTACACGAGGGCACAAGAATAAAGCATGCCGGATGCTTTCACAATCTGAACTGCATAAGGGGCATTGGGAACTCGAAATTATATGTCCGTTCGCTAAGACTCCTTGACATGGAAGAGCTCCAAGCAAAGTTTTTCACACATGAATTTTCACTTTTGAAGACACACGTAGTTTCCAAATGGTCCTCCAAACTAGACTAGTACTTGAGGCTTGTATCGAATTTGTCATCCTCAACTTTCGTCCGTGTTGGTGTTCCCATTCTTCATGATACGCTGACCTCACCGTAAAATTTCCGCTTATGTTAAAATGCCAAAAAACAAAATCATCCATCATCCCTAGAGCCAAAGGAATGTTGAGGATACTTGTGCATCAATTGGCCAAAACAGATCATTAATTAGCTGTTCATCCCAAGCTCTATTATCCGCATCAATGAGTTCCGACACCTTGGTAATTACAGTGTTCGCCCTTGGTGTCATGACTTTCCAAGTGGGGCTGCTTGGTACCCAAGAGTCCTCCCATATATTTATTTGAGACTCATCTCCTACTCTCCATATATGACCTCTTTTGAAGGTCTGAATACCACTCCAAATGCTCTGTCAGGTGTCAGAGCTGCCCTTCTTTAAGCTGCACGTAAGGAGGTTGCCCTCTGAAAAATATTTTGCTCTTGATATTCTGGCACATAACGAATCTGGCTCACTCAAGAGCCTTAAAATTCACAGCTTGTTTGTTGAGGCAAGGAAAGAATTCACAGCTGGGAGGACGGAAATGTTGACGGCCTCGGTCAGTTCTTCTTCCGCTCTGCCACACTTCGTTGAAAAAAAAGGAAAAAAAGATAGCAGCCCACGACAACAGGTGGAGCAACGCACGCAGCCCATATAACCCATAAAACACAAAAAAGCCCATGCCGGATGAACACAAATGCAAACCTGGCCCACCAAGGGACAAACACAAACGCCAGACAACTGACACAAACACCACCGCAGAGTTTCTCTTCTCTCTAAAAAAAAACACCACTGCAGAGCGCAAGACAAACATTTGCTTTTTTTTTGCAAGTATCTGGCAGCAATTAATCATGTGGTGACGTTTTTTTTTGAATTTTTAACCGCCCCCTCCCCATTAATTTTCTGCCTAGTCTTCCTGTTGCTCTTTTTCACATTTGTGATGCCGATTCTTTGAAAACCAGTGTTTAATCTATGGTAATTTGTTTGATCCAAAATTGCCAATGGCAGTCAGTGTTTAATCTAGGGTAATTTTCATTTCAGGGCGTAGGGCTATTATCCATCCGGTGACCTGGACATGAGTAAAATCATGATGTCACCTTCATCGCCCACGATTTGGCTAAATTTCAACATTTTCAACATTGGTAAAATCATGATGTCACCTTCATCGCCCACGATTTGGCTAAATTGCCAATGACCCTTATTTGATTTGGCTAAATTTCAACATTTTCAATCAACTCGTTTCAACCATAAAGGAGAAAGAAGACTAACCGGTAACCATAAATTTCAACCAACTTTTATTTGGTCAAACTTTATCATTTTTCATAACATCTCGACTTGAAGCACACTCTAAGCGTACCTCCGTGTCGTCAACACATATTTTGCCACCAAATGGGATTTCTATGCTCTAAATCCGACACAGGAAAGACTTCCGATTCACATGGCAGAGAAAGAGTGAATCATGTTTAAACACATGGCATTATTTCAGTTTACCATATGAATACTGTACTGTTTTCCCTGCAACAATATTACAGCCGTGAAACAAAACAAGGTCTCATAAGATTTCTTTACTCAAAAAAAGTCGACTAGCTGGCTGGAGATTCAAGTAACCCTTTCCCCAGAGATTATAGCCGCAGAAAGAAAAGAAGGATATGTGAGGCAACCCTGAACCCTGAGCTATTGACCTACTCATCAGCCGTCCAAGGGCAGCTCACCACAATCCACAATTCGACAGGGCTGCTTGGGAATATCGGACCTGCTGGTTTCTTGCGATTCAAGCTCCCTCACAACGTCCATGCCCTCCAACACATGTCCAAACACAACATGACGGTCGTCCAACCATGGTGTCTGAGAAAAGCATTCCATTATTTTGAGTCAGAATAAGCACAAAGAAAATCTCAACGTAAAGGTTCTTGCGGATAAAACAAACAGGGAAATTCTTCAATTGGCTGGGGATAATTTATTCCTCATAAGTTATCCTATCCAATCTAATCTCCTGCATTTTGTCTTGTTTATACATTGATAAACGCACTACAAATCTACCATCCCAAGTGGTTATTAAGTGCCCAGGCTAAGGGGGGCCGGTCGCTAACTCTGCTCACCATCTTGCAAAATTGGCGGCGGCGCAATGGCTGCATCTTCAACAGCACAAATCTGGATTGCAATCCCTTGGCCGAAAGTATCTAGCCGGATGTGGAACAGTGTGCAAGCTAGCCGACCACAAGGTGCTGAGGAGGCTGCTGTTTCACACGACATCCTCCTGGCCTGCCATAGGCAGCAGTTATAGTAGGGCTTTGGTCTCATTTTGCCTTATTTTCGCTTCCTTTCCTCATTTTTGGCAGTTTTTAGGCTTCGCTAGCTTAATTTCTTTTTCAAGAAAGCGCAAATGGCCTTTGCATTTCATTGCATTGGAAAGATAGGGAATTTAGAGCAACTTCAACGGGCCGACCCAAACGGACGGCGCTTTTGTCCGCTTTTTGTCCGTTTGGGTCGGCCCGGCGGACACAAACGTCCGGCGCTGTGTTTGGGTCGGCGCGAGCGCCCAACGCTAGCCCGACCCATTTTGTCGGCGTGCCAATTTTTTTTAACATGCATTTAATTAAACATAAAAGCCGGCCACGGAGGCCGGCGAAAGTCCACATTATGTTAATTAACATTAAAAAACTAAAAACTAGACGACACGCAGCCCTAGGCGTCCTCGTCGGCGTCTGCGTCAGGGCCGGTGAGGTCGATCAGCATCGGCGCAGGTCCGGCCCAGGGGAACGCCGTGTTCCAGAGGGCGGCGACGTCGGGCTGCACCGCCGCTCCCTCGGCCTGGCGCGCCTCCTCTTCGGCCTCGCGCTCGAGCATCTGCAGGCGCTCGCCCTCCCGGCGCTCCTCGGCCAGCCGAACGCGGCGCCAGTGGTCGAGGTAGGCCGCCTCCTGCTTCTCCGTCGCCCCGAGCCAGATCGGCGGAGCGCTGACCCACTCGTGCACTACTCCGGTCCAGGAGTAGCGCTCGAGGGGGGCCGGCTCATCCGGCTCGGCTTTGGGCACCGGTGATCCAGTGACGGGGGGCCCGACAGCGGCCACTAGGGGCGTCGACGCAGGAGGTGTGGGCTCGGCTGTTGGCGGCCCATCCGCATTTGGCCCAACAGCAGTCGTGGGAGGAGGGGGGACCCCAACTTCAGAGGAGGGCTCGGGCGCGGGCAGGATGGCGAGGGAGGCGGCAATGAGGACGCCTCTTCCCGCCGAAACCGTCGCGGCGCGATCGTGGGGCTGCGGTGGCTGGTCAGCGGAGATTCCTGGGCCCGCCCGGGCGACAGGAGCGGGCGGGATGCCACTTTGCCCCGGCAAGGCGGCAGGCGATCCTGGCTCTCCTGAACAAACTGGCGCAACGGGCTGCAGTCTGGGACCTGGCCCAAAAGGGCAAGATCCCGACACGGCGTTGGATCAGCAGCGGCAGGGGTGGGACCGGCGGAATCGTCCTCGGGATCATGGGGGGAGTCGGTGTTCGTCAGCTGGCCTCGGCACAACCGTCGTGGCGTCGTCAGCGGGCTCGACGGCCGCATGCGTCAGGCCTGCTTCCAAAGCCTGCCTTTGCGGGGCCCTTCTTTTCCCTCTTTTTCCTCTTTTGGCTCGGTGACGAGAACGAACGGGGCCCAACTGACCCGGCCATGACAACATGCCATCCCGCGTCGGCAAGGTGGGCAGCACCGCCACCGCCGCCGCCGGCCGGGGCCAGGAGGTTGCCGTGTTTGTCCCGTTGGCCTGTCCTGAGCGGTCGACGGCGTGCCAGGCGAACGCGTCCATGGCCATGCCGTCGGCCCGGCCGTCCGACGCAGCGTTAGTCTGCCTGCGCTTCCGACCATGGCGCCGCGCCCGACCAGGTCCGGAGCCCTGGCCATGCCCATTGCCGGCGCCATCGCAGCCGGGGTCGTCGTTATTGGCCTGGGCACCGGGAGGGGGAGCGGGGTCGCACGTACGAGCGCGATGGAGATGGGATACGTGAGCGTCCTGACCACCGGCGCCTCCGAGGGCACACGAGACGGCAGGAGCTCGACGATCTCCAGGATGGCGGCGCGGCGGACGTCGGCAGGGTCATGCACACGGCCGGATAGGCGGAGACGACCAGGTCCGCGCGAGAGCGCGTGCGGGGATGTAACCTCTTGATCCAGCAGCTCTCCCCGAGGACGTGCTCGGCGGTGGAAAGATGCCAGGCTTGGGCGGGAATGCCACGAAGCTCGAGCTCGACGCGGTGTTCGAACACGCCGGCGCCGGCATGCGCGAGCTTGCACCATGGTCGTAGTGACAGCGCGAAGCGCGGCGAGCTGATGAAATGCTCGCTGAGCCAGCGCATGGTGTCCAAGGTGGAGAAGAGGATGAGGAAGTCTTCGGGGTGGTGCTCGTGGACGGTGAAATCGCCTTCGGATAGCTCGAGGGAGCGGTAGAGCAGTTCGGCCACCTCGGCCGCGATCACCTGCGGCCTGTTGCCGGTGATGGAGGCCACCATTGCGCGGCCAAGGACCCGCTCAGCCTCCTCCATCTCCGTGGATTGCGCCATGATGACACGCACGGGCACGTCGGGCCGCGGCGGGGGAGCCGGGGCCAGCTGGGGAAGCGCAGGTGGTGCCGGGGGTGGGTGCGCGGCGGCGCACTGGGGGCGGGCCGTCCCTGCTTGGGGCATCACGAGGAGGCCGCGCGTCGCCGTGGCGCCGGTAGTCGCAGTCACGGGATTCGTGGCCAGAGGTGAGGCAGCGCCTGCACCAGACGTCGTTGGTGCAGTCCCTCACCCGGTGGTGGTGGTCGAGGCAGCGAAAACACAGCCCAGCAATCTCCTCCGGTGACGAGCTGCGGCGGCGGGGAGGCGAGGAACTGGGGGTGCCGTCCTAGCGCGGGCGGCGGTGGCGGTTCCTGTGTCGCGGCTGCGGAACCCATCAGCGTCGAGCACAACTCCGCCTGAGACGCGGTGGACTTCCGAGCGGGGTCCAAGGCGTTGCCTGGCGGGCACGCGGGCAACCAGCGCGGCGCGGCCAAGGGCCCCAGGTGCCGGCGAGGCAGCAGTGGCCGGCGGGGTGAGGGCGGCGTCCCTGTACGAGCGCGCCGAGGACTCGCTCTCCGAGCTGAGCCCGCGGTCACCGGAGGACACGCGCTCGCCGGAGAGGGTCGCCCGAC
>NC_041384.1:148407024-148430652 GCF_002162155.2 Triticum dicoccoides | reverse complement strand
GGGCTGGGAGGCGGCCGGCCGGCGGGGGCGTCGGCGGCAGGCAGCGGGGGCTTGGAGGAGCTAGAGGGTGGGAGCGGAGCTAGGTGGGAGTGGAGCCATCCTGTGGTTACTCGGAAAGAGGGCCAGTACAATCTGTCCTTTCCCATTACTCGCTAGCTTAATTTCCCATTCTCTTCTTTTCGACTTTGGCAGGTTTATCATTTAAGCTTTGTACCATCTTGGCGTTCTTCTTCTAATACAAAATGGCACACATCTTGGTGCGTGTAAGAGAATTGTTTTTGAAAATGGCATGGCGATGACATGTAAAATGTCATGAATGGGAGAACCTATACAGCTGTAATATGGAATGTGCCTTTTTCACCACATATTGTGGGAAACTTAAAGAAATGTGGAAGGTGCACTTTTCAACAGCTCTAACAGCTATAAAGAATCAAGTAGTAACCTAAAATGAAGTTCTGAAAACAATAAGATGATGAAATATTAGGACGTGTACAATGATGCTGTGCCACATATGATAAATGATGAGGTGGAGGAACGAGAAATCAGAAAAAAGGGATTGTCTTCTCTTAATTAAGAGATTATCTCTTAGGAACAATATCTCTGACAACATATTTAGTTACTATAGAGATAAGCACTGGCGGAGCTACGTGTAACAAAAATAGGCCAAGGCCCGCCCAGCCAGTAGCAAATGCAGTGGAGAATTCAGAGTAGACTGAGCTGTGAAAGAAAAAATAGTGGATTTCCTTTGTATTGGCCCGCCCACCTTTGATAGTGTAGCAGCTCCACCACTGGAGATAAGACTAAGAGATAACCATTATACATCATAGTTTTTGTTTTCATTTCTAGATTACGTGGCAGATTTAAGATAGGGCGGTTTTATTAACCATTGTACATGCCCTTACACACTTTGGACTACTGCAATGATTGTGACTTTATGCCTCTCTGCTGAAGACACACTATTTTAGAAACAAGAATTCAAGTATCGTCAATTGTTACTTTGGGTGTAAGTGTTTTTGTGGGCACAAACAATCTTACAAAGAAATTTAGGGAGCGGATTGAAGGATTAAAGTTTTCTGTCAGGATCAGGAATCTAAACCACATCCTACTCCTTTTCTGGTATACAAAAGGGAGTAATGGTTTTTGTGAAGCTAATTTGTTAGTGGGGTATTACAACACTGATTTCAGTTCTGTCAATACAGAAAAATACCCCCATTTTCAAGTGTCTGAACTTGGAAGTAATACCTAGGGCTAGTAAATAAATCTCAATGGTATTGATCGAACACAAAATAGGGATAGAAATGTACCCCTCTGTTCATAATTTGCAGATACTTTCGAACACTAAAGCCTTTACTTATTACTACCATATATGACTCTGAAAGCGAAGAGTTTGGCAAATAGCGACCTAAAAATGATCCTACCATATTGAATATTAAGGATTTCTTACCTTCACAGTGCAAATGAAAAACTGACTTCCATTTGTGTCAGGGCCAGCGTTGGCCATGCTTAGTACACCAGGACCAACATGCTTTACTGAAAAAGGGGTAAGAAATAGAAACTTTCAATTTAACTACTACTGAACTAAAACTGAACCTATTGCAGGCAAAAAATTCAATACACAACTCTATGCAAATCAATGAAGCTTCAGTCCATAAATCAGAAGTGCGGCGAAAAGGCCAAGGTTATAAAGTGGAAAGTTCATTCAAAGATAATGTGCAGTATAAAACCACTTACATGTAAAATTTTCATCATCAAAGCATTCACCATACATACTTCTCCCACCAGTACCCTGCGGTCACCAAAAAATCCTTAGCACCTAACAAGTGAAAAAGTCTGTTACCTTGTCACAGAAACAAGTTTGCTGATAAATAAGTCACTGAACTCCAAACCTAGATTATGATGAACTTCACTTGTCTTTCATAAGGTGCTTTTCGACCCACTTTAACATTTATTTTGTACACTATCTTAGCATTGCAGTGCTTCCCAGAACTAAGAAAGTTGCCAGACTTTCCCTAGATGCATCCATAACAGAAATACTACTATTTTGAAATTAAACATGTTCTCTTCCAAACTTATATACTCAACACATTATCGTCTATCTTTCTTTTTTTGTGTGTTTAAGCAATTTGATTGTTCAAATTTCATCCTTGCCCTTGGTAGTTTCTCAACACATGTAACTCATGAAAGGATAAAAATGAAGAATCTTGGCCTGGTAAACTGTTGTGTGGTAGATTTGTCACTTAGCTTATCATAGGAAAGGGACATAAAAGTGAAGAGGTGAGGAGTAGCAATAGGAAAAATGAATTGCATTAGGAAAGGCTGTGTTGCAGAACTGCTTAGCCTAGCAGCACAACCCTTGTATTGCTCTCCCACAACCCTGTTCTCACAGTTTAGGCTGCTCCCATTCGCACGCCGCTGCTGCGGGAATCGATTTTGCTTTCTTTCCTCTGGTTACTAAGATGTTTAAGTTCGCCAGGTTGTCTCTTGCCTGCTCATGGACTTAGCAGATGGTTTAAAAGGTTGACCTATTTGAGAATCTCTGGATCTATGCTTATTTCCAACTCCCTGGAGCATTTCGTTGCTTGATATGCCCTTACTCGTCTCTGGGTGCCTTGGTATACACTGCAAGCTTTTCCTCTTTTGAACCTCGCCTTTAACTTAAGGCTGTGCCATCCTAAGGTGATACGAACGTCCATGAGTGTGAAATCATAGATCGAACTGCCGAATCGGCGAATTTAGTGTTATGATAGTATCCGCTAAGTTCACGGGTTGGAGATAAGTGGACTCGAAACAGCTAACAGCCACCGCAGGGTAAACCACCGCCTCTCAGGTCTCCCCGATGGGTTCTACCAGAGGCACAATACTAGGCAGCCACTGTGGCTACTAGCCAGTATTCATCTAACTTTCCTAAATATTGGATGAGCCATACAGTCATAGTACGACGCCCCTTCAACATATTATATTGGCATAAATATAAATTAACACATTTAAGAACCCATCTTAACTAACTAGAGAATATCATAAATCAATAGCTGAAGTGGTACTGCATGATACCACAGACTCCAGGGGATGTGTAGACTCAGTGTGCTGAAGAGGATAGGACCTAGTACATTCACTTAATCCAAATATCAGTAAACTTGTAGGCAGCTGGTACAATAACTGGCAACTCTTCTGCTAAAATAACTCTATTATGCCATCTTTTTCATGGGTGGTACTTGTTGAAGACTTAAATCACTCCCTTGGGTGAAAAGTACTAGTTTCTGCAATGGCATTGATCGGGATCCTCTATTTCCCCCATCCATTTTATTAGTTGACTTGGTGAAATAGAAGTAGAATGCACCCAAATTCATAATTCCAAAGGGTCATTTCTGCAGACCTGAAGAATATAAAATCTACATTACAGACATCTGTGCACCCTGTAAGTGAATGGACATATGCTGCACAAACACCATCTGAAACAAAGCTCACAATTTGATTGTACTGGAATGTATGGTGTACAGGGAGGAGTGCAGAATAAAGTGAGCTGACTAGTTATCAGGGAACACAGTACTTACATTGTTGTTCTGGAAATCACCGCCCTGAATCATGAAATCCTTGATAATTCGGTGGAAGGAGCAGCCCTTGTATCCATAACCTTTGTCTCCTGCCCCAATAAAAAAGAGAGCAACAATATCTGAGTCCAGATATATACTACTCAGCACATTTACTGACACTAGCAACTCCTACGAATTTGTTGTCGACGTTAAATAGTGAGGACCGAGGATTGCTAATTAAAACTTTGGAACCTTGGTCTTTATAGACTGGGCATCATTAATAGATGTCTTTTATCTGAAAAAATAGCGTGCTATACCAGTGCACAAGGCGCGGAAGTTATCAACAGTCCTAGGGACGACCTCGCCGAAGAGTCCAATTACCACCTTGCCTGCGCGTTCCCCGCCGATCTCGACGTCAAAGAAGCATTTGCTCGTCACCTTAGCCTGGAGATCCAAGTCACCCTGCAGAAGCAGCAACAGGACAAGGCAAATTACAAGCTAGATCTCCGCGTCTGCGACTGTGGTCGCGCCCATCATCGACAGGGAATGACCCTGGTTGCTCACTTGGCGGCTGAGACAGTGTGGTTGTAGTAGGGAAGTTCTGAGTAATCGATTCATCTTTGATGTCAGTAGATTTCTGGTACATGTGGTTGTTTTCCCTCTATCTTAATGAAACGACGCGCAATGCTCTTGCGCGTTCCGGAAAAATAAAGGACCAGTGGGGCAACTCCAACGCTGAACATCAAAACAGACACCTCAAATGTCCACGGACACGTCCAGACATGTCAACGGACAGCGATTGTGGAGCCGGTCATCCAAATCGTATGCATCAAATAGCATCAAATGCGTACAACAGGATGGGCCAGGCGGACCTAGAGGAGAAAACACATTGGTTGTGAGGACATGTGGTCCAACTGACAATGGGCAAGCGGACTATCCGGACTTCCCCCAAATCTCCCCAGGTTGGGTTCAGGTTTTTGATAATTCGGACGTCCGGATGTTTGATGCATGGCGTTGGAGGGAAAAAAGTGTCCGGACCGCTTGGTCCGGACATTTTGGGAAGGAGTTGCCCTGATCGGACATACTGTGCGCCGGTTCTCAGGGAGCTGAGTGCGAGGACGCAGAATCCATCGCAATGGTGAGCACTGTACGAAGAACTTAGAGAGATTTTCCAAACGTATAGGGCTCCTTTGATACAAAGGAATTTGAAAGGATTTTTACAGGATTTGGATCCTTAGGATTTTTTCCTGTGATGGTCGTTTGATTTGTAGGATTGGAATCATTAGGATTTTTTTCATAGGATTCATTTGTACTATAGGCCTCTTTGATTCACAGGATTTTCAAAATGCAGGAACAGGAAAAATGTAGGAATAGAGTGTCAGGTCCTCTTATATCCTATGGGATTTGCAGAAGTGTGTCATATCCTCTTGTATCCCATGGGATAGTGTTTAGAACAGGAACTGCATATCCCATAGGATATAAGAGAACATGACACTATTCCTACATTTTTTCCTGTTCCTGCATTTTGAAAATCCTGCGACTCAAAGAGGCCCTTAACATACAGAAAGCTGATAGAGAGCAACGTTGCCACCCACCTCATTTGGTTTGGAGGATTTTCGTAGGAATAACATAGGAACAAGGATTCCGGAGGAAAATTTCCTATATATGCATTCGGTTTGTAGGAAATGCGTACAGGAATTTCGTAGAAATACTACTCATTTCTTGTGTTTTTGGAGGAAACTATAGGCCTCCTTTGGTTTGTAGGAATTTCATAGGATTTCTAGAGGATAGGATTCTTATAGGATTTTTTCCTTTAGAGCCCTTTGGTTCATAGGAATGGATTCCTATTCCTACATAGGATTGGTTCCTATCCTCCACATTTCATAGGAAAATAAAAATGAGCCTAGACTCAATGGAAAAATTCCTTTGGTGTCAACCAAATGACATCTTGTTTCCTATTCCTACTCATAGGATTTGAGATACATGTCATCTCATTTCTTACAAGATTCCTATTCCTACGATAATCCTATCCTATGAACCAAAAGAGGCCTACACGTCCACTCAAAGCTCATTTTACGTGTAGGAACGAGGCAAGTCGATTCCTTAGGATGGCAAGTGTCATCCTATCAAATTCCTATACTACTCCTAATTCCTACATTTTGATTTCCTCCAAAAGCCCTCAGACGGCAGCCCAAGCCAAGAATGTCAACCATGTAACCGCATGTGATTGTAATCGAGAATGGATATACTAAGCTCTCGCTTTCACCTCAAAATAAACAGAACAATGAACATTCAAACCCCCAGAATGAGTAGCGAGCACAGAACTGCCAGGTGGGGGGAGGCGCGCGTACCTCGGCAGCCGCCGCGCGGACGACGAAGGCGGCGGCAGGGGCGCGGCGCGCACCGAGTCTGACCGCACCCGCGGAGCTGGAGCGGAGGGAGCAGTCAACGCGTCCCCTAGTGCTGCTGCGGCCAAGGACGACGCATCGGCGCGGCGCCGGCGTGAGTGCGGAGGGGTTGGACACGGCCGGCCTGCACGCCATGTCAGGGTTGGTTGCTAGTACTGGGATTATCAGATTTTTTTTTCTTATTGATGAGAGCACTTGGATTATCAGATAGAATTCGATCAACGGGGATTGGGATAAGGAGGACAAGACAGGGCGCACGAGGCATTTCCAGAGCGGACGCCTATTTCACAGTTTTTTTTAAGAAAACAACACGCTTTATTACTCAATGTTTAGGGGAATACTAGCAAAAAACCCGTGCGTTGCAACGGGATACAAATTTTAACTTATTAATTCCTCTAAAAAAGGATGAACAGGTTAACTCTGCATTCTTTGAATAGTAATGCTTAATTTGTGTGATGCTTGAATTGGATGGTGAACAACAAAAACTCACCTCATCTCTCATTTTTCCTAATGTCTATCCTCTGCTAGTTTCATCAAGATGACCTCTTTGAATACTCTACATAGTACCTGTAGAAAGCAAATAATATTAATTTTGGAGAACAATAGTTGGGTAAATAAAATATGATGCTATTATTTTCATTACAGAGTGATGTGCCAATGGAAAGTACCCATATGCATGTCTTTACTCTTAACAATCTCATGCCACGATTGCATCCGTAATCTAGGGAGAACTTTTCTCAGATAATGGGGAAAAAGAACAAACTATCAGATAAGATTTATTTTTCTCTCTGATGAATTTTTCGTAATAACGAAAAAACTATCGTAAGATCTCTTTTTCTGGTCTGATCAATTTTTGTAATAATGAAGCAACTATCAACTATTGGATGAAATGAATTACCCAAGAATATAGGGAGAATTATTTGAGTGAAGCTATAAGAAATGAATAAAATCATCCAGTAAGTTAGTCCACATGAAATCAATGAACATACTTTTCATGTCGCTGGCAAGTTACCTTTGATAAAATATAAACAAATAGTTATAGTTTTCTTGTCAAGAAAGGCAAACAAAATCCATCAAAAGACGTTAACTTACCATGCAATTGTATGTTTGTGTATCTTGTCGGCAGAAGGTCTTAGCAACTGTCAAGTTTGGCAACTAAGCAGTGCCGAGTAATTTACTTCATAATTATGCACTCTGACAAGTAGCAACAGCAAGGTATTCCAGCGTTATTCCCTTTCGAATATAACGTTGTCGTCATCCCTTCCATCCGTCCTCTGATCTCTCTGTCCCTGGTGATCAACATTATTAGAATTCAGAATAGGACCAACAGTTTCTTACTTTACGGAACCTGCAGAAACCATCGAGCGACCAGCGGCACACCCACACACGCACACAAGCGGATTCCATCGCCATCAATTTTCTTGAATGGATAGATAGATAGTACACTACATCATTCAATACTAAAAAGTATTAGTGGTCTTCCGCTCTTCCTTATTGAAGCCTTGTCTGAAGTACATCTAGCCCCCATCAACTCAAAGGAAAACAAAAGAAGAATTCATAATCGCGATTGCTGCTATCGATCACAGTCATGGCTCTTCACAAGCTTCTGTCGGTCTCCGTGCAGCCGCCCTGTAGAGCTACTCCAACGGCGGCGCAGCGAGGGCAAAGGCCAAGCCGGTTGGCTACCTTGGCTACCGGGATGATCGGGCTATCGTTGGCGCTGGGGCTGCACATAGCGTGCCAGCAGCTTGCAAAACATCCGCCTCGACAAGCTGAAGTTGAGATCGTGGGCTCGTGGCCTAGGTAGCGGACCTTGACCTCGCCCTCCATGACACCGAGCGTTTTCATGGCAGCTCCATGTTCCAGATGGTCGCCCACGTCCGGGACGATCGCTCTCTCGCCGGATCTTGGTATGGTGGCGGCGATGGATCCGTGAGGTTGGATTTTTCTGCGGGGTGGGAGATGAGAGAAGAACGTGCGTGCTAGCCGACTTAGGAGCGGAGGACGTGTTCGGATCTGTCTTGTTTTTATGGGCCTCTGATTCGTCTTCTAATCGGTCTCTTCGTTCGATTTGTTTGTTGGGCCGAACACGTTGAAGCCCAATATACCGTAGGTCGCTTGTGTTTGATCTGAGCGGACGAAATTTCAATGATAAGAAGCAATAGTACCACCTTGGATGTAGAAAATAATATAGGTGAGAAAAATGAAAGCGTAAAATCACGGGAAGACACATATTGTGACGGTGAACCCACGGAGTCAATCCGTGCTTTATTATTAGGGATAGATAAGACGTCCAATGCACTGATGCTTAGAGCATCTCCAGTTGGTCCCCAACAGGCTCTTTCCAGGCGATTTTGCCGTGCCGGTGTCAAAAAATCGGCCCAGTCGCGTCTCCAGTAGCCCGTTTTTCGCCTGCTTGAGTCGAAACTGACGCCGCGGACCCAGGCCGAATTCGGCATGCTGGGGCGCCCGGGGAGGCTGGGGCGAACGGTTTTGACGCGAAAGAGCCGCGGGCCAGCCGCGTCAGCGAGACGACGCCTCATCTTCCCCAGCGCGCCTCGGTTTCCCGCGGGGAATCAATGGCAAAGCTGTCGTCGGTCAATCTTCCATTGATTCCTCATGGGCCGACGCGTCACGGGCGGCGCGGCGACGCCTCCCTTCCCACCACGCGTACACACGACACGAGCTATAAAGACCCGTCGCTCCCCCTCGCTGCTGGCCACATCATCCCGAGCCCAAACCAGCCGTCGCCGAGCTCTGCTCTCCCCCAAGTACGCCGCCTAGCTCTCCCCTTCCCTCTTTCCCTCTCCAACGATGGCCGAGCGCTTCCCCGGCGACGCCGCGGTGGCCAACGGCTTTGGCCGCTGCTCGCTTCAGTCGTCGGAGGCGTGGCTCCTGTTCGAGGCCAACATCCCGGCGTCGCTGGACATGCGCGCTGGGCCAACGGGGTGGAGGCTCAGCAACGGCGGCGTCCCCATTCCCCTGGTGCCCGACGTCGACGCGCGCCCCGACTTCTTCGCCGCCGAGGTTGACCGCGTGCGGTCGGCCCTGACTGAGGAGCAGCGCACCCTCCCCCAGTACGTCGCCGACAACCACACGGCATGGACGGAGTACTTCCAGCGGCGGCAGGCGCAGCGGCTGGCGTCCATGAACGGGGCACCGGTGATGGGGAGCGTCAAGAACAGCGACGGCCGCCACCTCTGGTGGGGCGTCCCTGGCCGCACACTTCACGGGGTGCTGACGCACCTCGAGGGCGGCAACAACCCGCCCCTGGCATACCCTGCCGCGCCGCCCGTCCTGCCCCTCCCCGCCAGAGCGCCGGGCCGTGGGTGCCGAGGAGGTTTGGCTCATCATCCTCTTCCTCCTCCTCCCACTCCTCCTCGCTGGTGCTCTTCGGCGTCAAGCCCGATCCCGCCGCGGAGACGCCGCTCGGCCTGTGCACCCGCAACGTCGGCATCGTCATTAACGAGGGCGACCGGCGCGCCCCCTCCTTGGCACCTCCGCGCTTCGTCAAACCGAAGACGGAGTCGGGGCTCGCCGCCGTCAAAAAGGAGCCCATCGGCAGCGTCAAGGAGGAGGTGCTCAACGATGAGGCGGCCCTGGGCGCGCGACGACTGGGCGCAGATGAAGCTGCAGCGTCAGATCGCCGCTTTCGAGCACTTCGAAGCCCGGCGCCATGGCTGTGATGAGGGAGGCGTCGTCGTCCTCGACGACAGCGATGACGACGACGCGCTGCCGCCACCACCGGTCCGCCTTGGAGACGCCGGACAGGGGTCCAGTAGGGGCGGCCGCGCCATCAAGAAGGAGAAGGCCGCCGCCGACGAGGACGGCGGCGACTTCGCGGCGCTTAGCGACTTATTCGCCCCATAAATGTATTTTTTAAAATAATTTATGTAAACGTCAAACATATTTAATATGAATGTCAAGTTAGCCGAATTTATGCCAAATTTGGCCAAACTTTGCCGAATTCATAGGTTTTAAAATAAAAAAATACGCGTCTGGGGCGACCCTGGGGTGAGCGGCTGGGAACCCGCTCGCCCCCATGCGCCAATCTACCGCCGGCTCGCCCCCAGGGTGCTCTTTTTTGGCGCCCTGGGGGCCGAACGGCTGGAGATGCTCTTAGATGAGATGTTAAGTGTATTAAATCAGTCAAGCAATGGCCTCCCTACATGCATGCGCTTCAAGTGTTGTCGGGTCCGTCGCGCCATTGATTACCCAACTGACGCTCCTAGAAACCGGCCTCCTTCATCACGACAGACAGCCGCCACCGGGCCCCTGTAAAGGAGCTCGGCCACCGCACCATCTGCTTCACCCGTCCCACCTCTGTTTTGATCCATATTGCTTCTGGCCGAGAGTGTAGGCGTCCCACTTCGCATGTAGCTGTTTGGGTACCATACAATCCAATTTCTTCAATATACCTCTTGATGAACATGTAAGTGGACAGTGGGCTCTAAAATTCTTTCTCATGTATGACGCGACGACGAGCCCACCAAATTGCCCATAGGGTAACTAGGTGTCGAGGATATTGATACGTCTCCGTCGTATCTACTTTTCCAAACACTTTTGTCCTTATTTTGGACTCTAACTTGCATGATTTTAATGGAACTAACCCGTACCGACGCTGTTTTCAGCAGAATTGCCATGGTGTTATTTTTGTGCAGAAATAAAATTTCTCGGAATGACCTGAAAATCAATGAAGAATTATTTTGGAATATATAAAAATACTAGAAGAAAGATCCATGTCAGGGGGCCCACACCCTGTCCACGAGGATGGGGGCGCGCCCTACCCCCCTGGGCGCGCCCCTGCCTCGTGGGCCCCCTGATGCTCCATCGACCTCAACCTTGACTCCACATATACACTTTCGAGGAGAAAGAATCAGAGAGAAGGATTCATCGCGTTTTACGATACGGAGCCGCCGCCAAGCCCTAAACTCTCTCAGGAGGGCTGATCTGGAGTCCGTTCGGGGCTCCGGAGAGGGGAATCCATCGCTATCGTCATCATCAACCTTCCTCCATCACCATTTTCATGATGCTCACCGCCGTGTGTGAGTAATTCCATCGTAGGCTTGCTGGACGGTGATGGGTTGGATGAGATTTATCATGTAATTGAGTTAGTTTTGTTAGGGTTTGATCCCTAGTATCCACTATGTTCTGAGATTGATGTTGCTATGACTTTGCTATGTTTAATGCTTGTCACTAGGGTCCGAGTGCCATGATTTCAGATCTGAACCTATTATGTTTTCATCAATATATGAGAGTTCTTGATACTATCTTGCAAGTCTATAGTCACCTATTATGTGTTATGATCCGTTAACCCCGAAGTGACAATAATCGAGATACTTATCGGTGATGACCGTAGTTTGAGGAGTTCATGTATTCGCTATGTGTTAATGATTTGGTCCGGTACTCTATTGAAAGGAGGCCTTAATATCCCTTAGTTTCCAATAGGACCCCACTTCCACGGGAGGGTAGGACAAAAGATGTCATGCAAGTTCTTTTCCATAAGCATGTATGACTATATTCGGAATACATGCCTACATTACATTGATGAACCGGAGCTAGTTCTGTGTCACCCTAGGTTATGACTGTTACATGATCGATCGCATTCGGCATAATTATCCATCACCGATCCAATGCCTACGAGCTTTTCATATATTGTTCTTCGCTTATTTAATTTTCCGTTGCTATTGTTACAATCACTACAAAACCCAAAAATATTACTTTTGCTATCGTTACTACTACTATCATATTACTTTGCTACTAAATACCTTGCTGCAGATATTAAGTTTCCAGGTGTGGTTGAATTGACAACTCAGCTGCTAATACTTGAGAATATTCTTTGGCTCCCCTTGTGTCGAATCAGTAAATTTGGGTTGAATACTCTACCCTCAAAAACTGTTGCGATCCCCTATACTTGTGGGTTATCAAGAACATTTTCTGGCACCGTTGCCGGGGAGCATAGCTCTATTCTTTGAGTCACTTGGGATTTATATCTGCTTATCATTATGAAGAACTTGAAAGATCAAAGAACCAAGATTTTTCCCTCAACTACAAGGGGAGGTAAGGAACTGCCATCTAGCTCTGCACTTGATTCACCTTCTGTTTTGAGTAAGCTTGCGACACCTACACCTGCTATCCATTCTAATATGTCGCATGTTATTGATGATGTCACTTCTGCTATGCATGATACTTATGATGAAACTACTTCTATGCTTGATACTACTGTGCCACTTGGTGAATTTCTTGATGAACAATTTGCTAGGGCTAGAGAAAATGAAATTATTGAAACTGATAACATTGACGAAAATGATGATGAAGATTCTCCCCCTAGATATGAATTGCCTGTTGTTCCTGAGGGTTATGTTATGGATGAAGAAACTGCTAGAGACTTCCTTGGTTGCAGTGATAGAAGTGATCTTAAGAAATTATTAGCTAAGCTGAAAGAAAAATCTCTGAATGCTAGAATGAAATATGATCCTGCTTATGCTACTTCACCTATCTTTATTACTGATAAGGATTATGATTTCTCAATTGATCCTGAGTTAATTACTTTGGTTGAATCTGATCCTTTCTATGATTATGAATCTGAAACTGTTGTGGCACATCTTACTAAATTAAATGATATAGCTACCCTGTTCACTAATGATGAGAAAACTCGCTACTATTATATCCTTAAATTATTTCTGTTCTTATTAAAGGGTGATGCTAAGATATGGTTTAATTCTCTTGATCCTGGTTGTGTGCGTAGTCCCCAGGATATGATTTACTACTTCTCTGCTAAATATTTCCCTGCTCATAAGAAACAAGCTGCTTTAAGGGAAATATATAATTTTGTGCAAATTGAAGAAGAGAGTCTCCCACAAGCTTGGTGGAGGCTTCTCCAATTACTTAATGCTTTGCCTGATCATCCTCTCAAGAAAAATGAAATACTTGATATCTTTTATAATGGACTAACTGATGCTTCCAGAGATTACCTGGATAGTTGTGCTGGTTGTGTTTTCAGGGAAAGAACTGTTGATCAAGATGAAATTCTATTGAATAATATGTTGACTAATGAAAATAATTGGACACTTCCTGAACCAACTCCTAAGCCAACTCCGAAGAAAAGGGGTATTCTATTTCTCAGTCCTAAAGATATGCAAGAGGCAAAGAAATCTATGAAAGAAAAGGGTATAAAAGCTGAAGATGTTAAGAATTTACCTCCTGATGAAGAAATACATGGTCTTAATTCATCACCTATTGAAGAAACACACGGTCTTGATAACCCGACACAGGTAGTAAAGGTAAATTCTCTCTATAGATTTGATGAAGGTGATATTCCTTGTAATATGTCTGCTAGCCAATGCTTAGATGAGTTTGATAATTTTATTGTTAAACAAGACAATTTTAATGCTTATGTTGGTAGATAATTGAAATATAATGCTTATATGATTGAACACTTGAGTGATTATATGGCTAGTGTTAAAGGTGAACTTAAACTTATTAGTAAACATGCTTCTATGGTTACCACTTAAGTAGAACAAGTACTTAAAGCTCAGAATGATTTGCTCAATGAATTGAATAGTAAGAATAATGACTTTGCTGTTAGAGTTGCAACTAGAGGAGGTAAAGTGACTCAGGAACCTATGTATCCTGAGGGCCACCCTAAGAGAATTGAGCAAGATTCTCAGAGAACTAATATTGATGCACCTAGTCCTTCTAAAAGGAAGAAAAAGAAAAATGATAGGACTTTGCATGCTTCTAGTGAACCTGTTGTTGACACACTTGAGAATCCCAATGATATTTCTATCTCTGATGCTAAAACACAATCTGGTAACGAACATGAACCTAGTGATAATGTTAATGATGATGTTCATGTTGATGCTCAACCTAGCAATGATAATGATGTAGAGATTGAACCTGATGTTGATCTTGATAACCCACAATCAAAGAATCAACAATATGATAAGGGAGACTTTGTTGCTAGGAAGCACGGTAAAGAAAGAGAAACATGGGTTCAGAAACCCATGCCTTTTCCTCCTAAACCATCCAAGAAAAAGGATGATGAGGATTTTGAGCGCTTTGCTAAAATGATTAGACCTATCTTTTTGCGTATGCGTTTGACTGATATGCTTAAAATGAATCCTTATGCTAAGTATATGAAATATATTGTTACTAATAAGAGAAAGATACCGGAAGCTGAAATTTCCACCATGCTTGCTAATTATACTTCTAAGGGTGGAATAACAAAGAAACTTGGAGATCCAGGAGTACCAACCATACCATGCTCCATTAAAAGAAACTATGTTTAAACTGCTTTATGTGATCTTGGAGCCGGTGTTAGTGTTATGCCTCTATCTTTATATCGTAGACTTGATTTGAATAAGTTGACACCTACTGAAATATCTTTGCAAATGGTTGATAAATCAACTGCTATACCTGTCGGTATTTGTGAGGATGTGCTTGTTGTGGTTGCAAACGTTACTATTTTAACGAACCTTGTTATTCTTGATATTCCCGAGGACGATAGTATGTCTATTATTCTTGGTAGACCCTTTTTGAATATTGTAAGGGCTGTTATCGATTCACCAAAGGCAATGTCACTTTTCATGTTAATGGTAATGAGCATATGGTACACTTTCCAAGGAAACAACCTCAAGTCCACAGTATCAATTCTATTGGAAAAATTCCATTGATTATATTTGGAGGTTTTGAATTTCCTCTTCCTACTGTCAAGAAGAAATATGATATTCTTATTGTTGGGGATGTGCATTTCCCCGTTGAGGTAACATAGTGTTGTTCGAAATTTCTCCGGTTCCATGTTATTCAGAATGAGTTTGTTAACAAGACTTGATCAACCTTGTTAGTGGATTCCTTTTGATGAGCATGAGATGGATGAAGTTAGAAAACACAATTTTCTGTACCCTCCTTTTATTTTCTGTTGTTTATATTAAATAAAGCAAATATAGTATTTTTCTGTCTGTTTTCTGAATTATCCATGCAATAAAAAATACCCCGAAAATAAAAGTTCTCCAAACGCCCTGAAAATTAAATATGATTTTTTCTAGAATGTTTGAGAATATCTGGCACTGAAAACACAACAGGGGGAGCAGCCATGTGCCCACGAGGGTGGAGGGCGCGCCCTACCCCCTGGGCGCGCCCCCCTGCCTCATGGACCCCACGTGGGTCCCCTTCACTTATTCCAGCCACCACACACTCCTTCTTCCTCCCAAAAAATCACCAACCAGCTCAAACCCGAGTTCAAGCTCATCTTGCTGCCATTTTCGATCTCCTAGCTCAAATCTCCATTCACAAAACTGCTTTGGGGGATTGTTCCTTGGTATGTGACTCCTCCAATGGTCCAATTAGTTTTTGTTCTAGTGCTTTATTCATTGCAAATTTTTGCTGCTTAGGTGACCCTGTTCTTGAGCTTGCATGTCAAATTTATTTGGTCAAAAGTAGTTTTAATGCATGATATTGCCTCTAGGCACTTGAAGGAGTAGTTGCTATCAATATTGTTGAGTTTGATTCACTTTTATTTTGAAGTTACTAAAAATTTCAGAAATTTTTCAGAGGAAGAAATATGTTTAGGAAAATGTACCAAGGTGGTTCTTCAAGGAAGCAAGGACCTAGGCCTGCAATACGCGATGCGGACGAGGAACCACCAAGAGACACTTAAGTGCGGCCTTGCGAATGGCCGTCAGAGGATTTCATGATCCTAGCAGGAATTAAAGAGGAATTTGATGCATATGTGCGTAATGCTGATCTGGAGAGCTTGGAGGCAGATAAGTGCCATCAACACCTCTATTTAACTGATTCATTTGTGAGAAGGTTTAAATTTTCATCATCACACAATTCTCAAACTGATCTGTTTGATCTTTATGATAAATCTTATACCATGGACTTAGAAGATTTTAACACTGCTTGCAAACTCCCACAGTGGGGTAATGTTAGTGAACCTCGCAAATATGAATTTAGAGATTTTCTTGCTAGTATTACAGTAGGGTAATCTAGAGATGTAACACAAGCCACCATAGGGAGCATTCATTTTCCTGCTATACATTATTTTGCTCTCTTCATAGGAAGGTGCATAAACGGTAAAGATGAAGCATGTCACATGTGTGTACCTGATCTTAGCGTTCTCAGGAGCGCTGTTTTAGGAGATAAACAATACAACTTGGGGGCTATTGTTGCACGTAGGTTGCATAATAATCGTATTCATGGAGATTTCATTGGTGGAATTTATGCAACTCGTATAGCTAACTTTCTTGAGATACCCATACGTGGAGATGATATTGAGTTGCCTCCTTCTTATCTATATTATGATGCTATGGTTCGTCATCATTTTGTTGAGAGGAACGATCAGTTCCTCCAGTCCTACCCAAGTTCGAGGCTCTCTGTGGAGATAACACACTACTGCAGGATGCTGCTAACGCGACACTACGATCAGAGACCCTGCGATGAAACTGTGTGCGATGCAATAATCGCAAACGGTGGTGTAGAAAACCTGTCAAAAAAAAGGTGCAAAACATTTGCGATGGAGGATGCATCAAACATAGTTCAGATTTTAGTTGTGTGTGCGATGCAGGGCATACGGTTCAGTTCAATTAACCATTTTCGATGAGGAGGAACAAAAGAAACGGGCAGCTAGATGAAGGTGTGTGCGATGTACATCATACGGTTCACTCGGATGAACTGTTTGTGATTAGGCAACACAAAAGGAACGGTCAACCAAATCAAGGTGTGTGCGCTGTACAACATACAGTTCACTCGGATGAACTGTTTGTGATTAGGCAACACAAAAGAAACGGTCAGCCAGATCAAGGTGTGTGCGATATACGACATGCGGTTCACTCGGATGAACTGTTTGCGTTGAGACAAGAGAACAAAAACGGTTCAATATAACAATTACCATAAATATTGTAAGGTTCAAATTCAAAGATTACAATGCCCAAATTCAAACATTGCAAGCTGCGTCATTTCTGAAAAGGGATGAGCTACTGACAAGTCATGTATGGGTTTGACACAATGACTTCCAATTGCTTTGCCATATGCTCTTCCAATATGAAGTTTGGCATTTTTGGAGGCTCTTCCATTCCGCAGTACCTGCCGGCTCTGATAATCATACCATTCATCTTTCCTAATTAAATGCGTGTTCAACCTTAGTACCCTCAGCACCTTTGCTCCGGCAAGAAAGAACCTGGCGAGTGTAATCTCCGGTAAGGTCCCTCGGTAGGAGTTTAAAGTAATATTTGAGAGATGCAGATCCAGGCATTCGGTGTGATTGTCATTATAAACATTATCCACCTCTGAGCCTATTATTATTTGCAAAAGAAGAGAATGTGTTAATGCCTACATGCAGTTTTGAACACTGCTACACACCCATTTGGTTTGCAGGATTTGTAAAATGCACCAAGGTGCCATCTCCGATCTGGCATGATTAACATGGGCATTTGATTACAATCTAGAACCATGTAGCCTTCTTCACAGGAGGTTGGATTGGATGAAAAAATCCCTAAGAAAACTAGTACAGATGAATCTGAAGGAGAAATGCTTATGTACGATTGTAACCATATGAATGAAGCAACCAATATGGGGTGGAGTGTATGTCCTAAAATCCTCCAAAATTCCTTCAGAAATCGTAGTACATTGTCATTGTAAGCTTGGGAAAAGGTGCAAAAATTTGAACTCCCTTATGGTTAACATTTAACATGAAAGGAACATCACCTCGATATACAACTTCTTTAGGCACGGAAAGAATCTCAGGCAACTGACAACTTGGTCCTGGTTGGGGCTGACAGATTCTAGTGCCAAGACCTTCACTACGCCCAGAGTCTGGGTGAAGCTTCGCTGGATGACAGACGAACATACATCTTCAAAACTAGAAATAACGTTGATATCAAGAAGGAGAGGTATAAGGCAATTGTTATACCTGAAAGTTGTAGTATTTGAGAGACGAGTAGCCCATCACTTTCAATTTCGGCGCAGAAATGACATTGATTCTTGTTGGACCTTGTTGATCAACTACAAGTAATCTCTCAAGTGAAGGTGTGTCCTGGATGACCATATTGTGGTCCACCTTTTGTGATCTCTCGTTGCAGCACCAGCAACACACATAAATAGTCCGGAGAGTCCTGGAGGTGATGTGCAAGGTACTCGACCAATTCATCGCCTGAAGACGAAGGAACTCGAGTGCAGTACGGCCGTGGAGCAGGTGCTCCATGTCATCCTTTGGGATGCAAACGGCGATGAGCTCGAGGTGCTTCGGTCGTGGTAGAAAAAGAGCGGGCGCGTCATTAAGGGGGGATGGAAGTTCATGAACTTGGCGAGGCGCAGCGTGGGCGCGAAGCGGAGTGCGGATGTTGGTAGCAAGCGCATATGCCCATCATTAAAACTGAGCTTCTCGAGCTGATCTATGGCGGGGGATCGGAACCACTCGTCAAACTTGGCTCGGTCCTTACCACTGGAACGGAACTTGCCCGTGATAAGGCCTTTGATTGGGCCATGGTGACTGCCGAGGATGTGGGAGATCGCATCCAAGCTTTGGCGATAGCCATGGCAGAGCTTGTGGGCGTCGAGGAGGTCGACAGGGGTGAGGAGCCATAGGGGCGCCACTTTCGAGAAAGGGCGGCTGTCCTCGCCCGATATTTGATTGGGAGGAGGGATATGATGACTATCAACATATCATCGGGGAGGTTGTTGATGAAGTCTAGGCCTACTGGAGTCGCTTGTGGTTCTTTCTCGACCTGCCTCCGCTTGTTGGTAGCCTCGTTCTCCACCTCGTCGGCGGCGACGGAAACCTCTGCCTCCATATTCGCGTCGTGCTTCGATGCTTCAGCAGCCCTAGCGTCGCCACTCCCTCCGATGGGGCGCTTCGGTGGCATCCTCGTACACTGACGGCTTTGAGGACTCAAAGCGGCGTCAAGGATGCGAGCGGAGAGAGAGGATTGTGTGTGTGGCGAGGATGGGGGGGGGTGCAGCCGCTCGGCAGCACCATTAATATAAACTAGTGGGAGTGAGGCGGGCGGCGTTCCAAGGCTGTCTCGCTTCCCGGTGAGAACGACTGCTTAATCTCTATGAATGAAATCTATGCTTAATTAATGAATTTTAGTTGCAAAAAATAGATAGTGCTATTGATTTTTAGCTGCATATTTTGACAAATCGCAGTGTCTCTTGGCTTAGCGCCGAAGTCTGGCTTTAATTTGCATACCGTAATCTGAACCGTTTGCATTGAAGAGATGCACAGATCCTGCGTTTAACAGCTTGTACGCTTCCCGGTGAGCCTGCGCACCGGACTGCGCTCGCACACCTCCCGTTCAGTCAAGCATCTATCCACACGGCACCTCTTATAGCCATTAAAACCAAGACATGTGGCGTCACGTGAATGGTTAACAGAACGCACATGGTTTGAATTAGACAAACGTTTGAGATACTAAAGTGGCAACTATTTTTTCAAAATGCCTTTGTTGGCTGTTATTCGAGTGCGCCTTCTCTCAAAATGGACACAACAAATACCACAACATGTCGGGTGCCATTCCATGAAAGCATGCCAAGTTTCATGAATTTCAGACGAGTTTTGGATTTACTAGAATTTAAAAACAAAGTATCTCAACGTTTTGCCGGCAATCAATGGTGCCCTGGTGTTTGAAATTCATTCCAATTTCTTGCATGGGACCTAAGCATGCACCCAAAGACACAAATTTGAATTTTCAATTAGTTTATATGCATTAGAGCATGTGCATGTAGTTCAAATTTAAATTGTGCACATAAATGTATTGAAAACTCAATTAATGCATAAAATGTCCAAGCGCACCCCGAAAATCCCAAAAATTGACACAATACTCTTGTTGTTCTATGTTGACACGAGAAAATTTTTGAAAGCAATAAGAGGCAATGGATATCGTTTCGTCCCTAAAGGTGGGACGTTCCCTACCGAAACCATCATGCTTGTTGTTTCTGGTTTGTGAGAATCATATACCCAAACCTGTTCCAAATGGGACAAAAAATTACCACAACATATTGATGCCGCACGGTGATAGCATGCCAAGTTTCATGAATTTCAGACGAGTTTTGGATTTACTAGAATTGAAAAATAAGGTATCTCAATGTTTGCGGCCGAGTGACGGTGGCAGGGTGTTTGACATTCATTCTCATTTCTTGCATGGGACCTAAGCATGCACCCAAGGACAAAGATTTGATTTTTCAACCAATTTATATGCACTGGAGCATGTGCATGTAGTTCAAATTTGAATTATGCACATAAATGCACTGAAAACTCACTTAATGCATAAAAATGGCCAAACGAACCTTGGATAATTCCAATTCTTTTATGGCACAGATATAGTTGCATGTTCACTGCAGATAAAAGGTCTAGCAATTCAAACACCTTCCATGGCTGTTGTGACCCCATTATGTAATTCAAATCAAGACGAAAAATCAAGTAGATCCCACACAGTTTATTATAATCAACCGTGTGAGATGCAACACAAAATACCTTGGAGCACCGTCGGAGTATAGTATGCATACGGCTTACACGAGAAGGTGCGGCGGCTATAGTCCACAACCCGCTCTGAATAAGGGACCGTGTCTGATGACACTTTGCGCGCCAGTTTTTTCGCTGAAGCGATTCCAAATTTTCGGCTTCCACGGAAATATCTACCTCCCCGGCCCCTCCCCTTTCCAAAAGCCACATTTCCCCTGTTTCCGCTTTCCTTTCCAAGTTGAAACCTTCACTCCTTGCTTGCAGCGCCGCCTCCTCGCTGGCGACCCTCCTTCAGGCTGCTCGGCCTCGCCTATCCAGGCAGGTAATCCACAGCCGACCCCCATCCTCCTACTCCTTCCACATCCCACATGCCCCGACCACTGACGCGAGCGCGACACCTTCCACCCAAATCACAGACCCCTCCACCAAATAAGCGCTGGCCTAAGCCATGGTGCACGCAGTATAGCCAGGATCTCAAGGAGCATTTGGCAGTGGAGAAGCAAATCGCGGCCGCACGCACGGATGTCGTCGCGATGGCTGTCATTTGTGCCGACCCCCAGATCTTGGAGGAGCACCTCGCCGTCGAGGCCACCATTGATGCCTCACGCGTTGACATCGCGATGTGGTTGGCTGCTTTAAACGACACTTCATGGCGTTTTCTCGAGGCCACCATTAGTGCCTTCGACAAAGACTACGAGGTGTTTTCTCAGCGTGCACGTGCTTACCTCATCTCGAGAGCCATCAGGTTGGTGCTCGGAGCGGCTCAGGCAACTCACTACTATAACGAGGGCACCCAGGATGCGAGGCCTCGACCTCTTCCATGTCCAAGGAGCCAATCGTCACCGATATCTCCGACAATGAGGAGTAGTTTGTCTTATTAGCTCACTATAAGGACCCATGTTCAGTTTGCTAGCTACTGCCTTTCCTTAACAAATTCTAGTGAATTGTGCTATCTACTTTTACCATGCAATCTTCTGCTATAGTGTATATGTTCTATATGTCATGCAATGTGGTGTTCAGTTATCTGCTTGGTTCAATTATGCAAATGTGATGTTCAATTCTTCAGGGTGCAATATTTCCAAGTTGTTAAGCATGCTTGGTTTGGTTAACTGTCTGATCTTCTATTACGAGTATGTTATATTGTGCAATGTGGTGATCAGTTAATGTTTGGTTTAGTTGTTGTGGTGTTTAGTTAACTGCTTGGTTCAATTCTGCAATGTGATGTTCAATTGTTGTGGCTGCATTCTGTTATTGTATACCATGTGAGAAATAAATCGAATTTTGGTTGTACTAAATACATGAGAAACAAATACAATTGCTATATTTCCAAGTTGTTAAGCATGCTTGATTTGGTTAACTGTCTGATCTTCTATTAGGAGTATGTTATATTGTGCAATGTGGTGCTCAGTTAACGTTTGGTTCATTTGTTGTGGTGTTTAGTTAACTGCTTGGTTCAATTCTGCAATGCGATGTTCAATTGTTGTGGCTGCATTCTGTTATTGTATACCATGTGAGGAATAAATCGAATTTGGCTGCACTTAATACATGAGAAACATATACAAGTGCTATATTTCCTAGTTCTTAATCATGCTTGGTTTGGATAGATGGGTTTTCCATGTGGTTTGAATTAATCTGATGAATCTGCAATGTGCTTATTTATCATCAACATATTTTACTGACAGCATGTGAACCCTTACTTAACCTGATGACTAACTACCTTATATGTGTTGCAGGGGAACAATGGGAAGCACTGAGGTTTACAAGATGGTACTAACTATTATACCTTGCCTTTTTTTATTCCGTTGCCCCATTTCCAATATAGAGAAGATATTTATGCACATCCTTGTTTTCAGGGTTCACTGATGATTACTTCTCAAACCACCTCTGTGGCCAGGAGGTGAGGAAAGTTTTCATACAACACCCACGGTTCAATATTGAAGTGTTCCTGAAGAGGTCGAAGGATGGACGGTCAATCATCCACAGGCACTGGCCTAAAGTTGCAAAGACCTTCAACATGAATGAAGGCTCAATATTCGCCTTCCGCTTCAACAGTTTTCCAGATGATATGCATCTCTCTATGTACCGTCTATGATTCTAATTTCGAAAGGTTCTAGATGTTGCACGTGAAACTTGCTGCTCGTGCAGTTGTGTAATGGGGTAGCTGAGTGCTGAAGCTATATCATGTTGTACTTCGATGTATTTCAATTATGAAATCCTGCTTCCTTAATCTGGAAAGGGAATATATTATGTGCTTAATATGAATGTTAATTAGATTAGTAAATGGATTATTAATAATAGGGCAATTAGCCTGCTAATTGGCCAATTAGCTTGCTAATTGGGTTTTCCTATTGCAAACGGTTATTGAGAAAACACCATGAGTGATGACCTCAAGCAACGCACACAGTTTCTAGGAATAAACCGTGTTGGATCAATGAACAATCACACACGACATTCTCTTGAAAACTGTTTGCGTTACGCCACCTTGCACAAACGTTTTCCTTGGAGTGACTGTGTGGGATGTATATACGAACGGAAACGTTTACCGGGGACTGACTGTGTGGGATGTACTTATGACCGGAAGCGATTTCGCTTGTATAATTGTATTTTTAGCACTATTGTATGTATTTCTGTATTTGAGTGCTTGCCGGTCGCACACGACCTCATTTTGCCGAGCGTGTGTGCCAGGAGGGCATAGCCCTGACGATTTCTGGGTCGTGTGGGAAGGACCCCCCTATCGCCCACATTCACTAGGTGACGGTTCCAAACGCCGTTGCGGAAAGGGGTTAAAAACCATTTGTATAGCACCGACGGGTACTAGTGACACCCCTAGTCCTGCTCTGTGGGGTCTTCGCATGATGACTAATGTCAATAGGTGGCTACAAGGTTGCTCCTTGAGCTGTTCGGCTAGAGGAGGAAGAAGGGCAAGGCTAGATCCATTGCCTCCCTAGCTATGAGTGTGTGTATTTGCGTCGGTGCTGAACCCTTTGCATGGGTGAACCTGGGGGGGTTTATATAGGCCTACCCCTAGGGGTACAATGGTAATATGGCCGGGTGTAGGACCCACATGTCAGTGTCTTGGGGCGCCGAATTCTCCGCCGGCTGCTAGGGCCCACCGCCTGGTGGGTCTTGTCGGCTGCCATGAACCCGACCGACAGGTAGGGCCCACCACTTGCGGGCCAGGCTAACCGCCTTTTACTGTAGACTTGCTCTTGATGATGGAAGCCTCGTC
>NC_041384.1:148405890-148406864 GCF_002162155.2 Triticum dicoccoides | reverse complement strand
GCCACCTAGCGGGTGCTTACTGTAGCGACACTCTGTCTCATCAGATTAATGGCGCGCAGACTGCGAGGGGAGGGAGGGTCGCCTGCTAGAGGTCGGCCCGCCCTCGAGGCCGCCTCCTCGTGGTACGTCGTCTTCTAGCTGCTCGTGGACAGGTAGGGCCCGCCACCTATGGGCCGTACCGACCGACCGTCGTTGGAGCATGGCCCTAGCTGGCATAGGCTGCGTCATGAGCCGCGTGGCTACAGTGCCGCGCCGGGCGAGGGGTGTCTGCTTGGTACGCCCGCACTATGGCCACGCTCCTCCGGGATTCGGGGGTGGCAGGTGGTCCTGTAGCCACGCCCCGTCTTGTCGTAGTAAATGGGTGCAAACTCTGAGGGAGTGCAGGGCCGCCTGCTAGGAGCCGGCTCTCTGAGGCCGCCTTCTAAGAACACGCCATCTTCTAGCAGCACTACAAAAAAAAGACACATCCGTGACATTTTGGGCCGAACGAATTTTTTTGTCATACATATGACACTTCTATGACAATAATTGTGACAAAACCCGGTATCATCATAGATGTGGTGGGCTCCTACTTCTATGACAAAAAATCATGACAGAAAATGGGCTTTTCGTCCTGGGCGGGCCGGAGACGCAGCTGCATGACATTCTTTGGGCCGTCCATGACGGAAAAAACCGTGGTAGAAGCGAGGGGGAGGAAAATTTCGGGGAGTTCCCGGTTACGGTGGGAGGTCGGGGGCCGAGCAATGCGCGTTTCTCTCGTACACGTACGCGCGTGTGTGCGAGGCGTTGGCTCTAACTGAACCCGAGCAAGGCGTTGGGCTCTAACTGAACCCGAGCGATTGCACTACAGGCTACGCGTTACTGAACCCGAGCGATCGATCAATGGCTGTTAACTGAACCCGATTGAGCGATTCCTTCGCTACTGCTGCTAACTGAAGCTGATTGATGCTGCCTTTGAATGAACAGTGAGCGTT
>NC_041384.1:148390634-148405606 GCF_002162155.2 Triticum dicoccoides | reverse complement strand
GGACCCCCTGGTGTTGCCTCTGGATGAACAGGACCCCGATCGATCGAGCCGGTTGGGGCTGGATGAACAGGACCCCGTGGAGGGCTGGATGAACAGGACCACCCCGTGGAGGGCAGGATGAACAGTAGACGGTGGAGGGCAGGATGAACAGTAGCATGGAGGGGTGGTTGAACAGGAGCCCGTGGAGAGGGGTGGTTGAGCAGTAGCCGGTGGAGTAGCGCGCGGTGGAGGTTGGAGGAGGTCGACGGTGGATGAACAGTAGCTCATGGAGGCTGGAGGGGGTCGACGGTGGAGATGAACAGTATCTCGTGGAGTCCCGTTTTGCGGTACGCCACACCCCTCCCAATGAACAGGACCCCCGTTTCGACCGTAGCGCTCCAACACAAGTCCGTTTCGTCCGTTTTGCGGTACACCACATCCCTCCCGATCAACAAGACCCCCGTTTTGACCGCAGGAGGTCCGTTTCCTCCGTTTTGCGGTACGCCAGACCCCTCCCGATGAACAGGATCCCGTTTCGAACATGGCCGGTCAAACACAAGGCCGTTTCCTCTGTTCTGCGGTACGCCAGGCCTCGTTTCCATCGCATGTTCCGTCCAAGCCCTCCCGATGAACACGACGCATTCTGCTGCCTCCCCATGAACACGACGCATTCCGTTGACTCCCCATGAACATGACGACGATGTTGTTTCTCCATTCTGACCCAGCCATGTACACGAGCCCTGGCCGTACGTATGCGCGAGTAGGCGTTCGAGACCCCGCCCGTATGTACACATACGTGGCCGTATTTTCTTTCTTGCACCCTGGCCACTGTACGTACGTGTACATGCTACGTGCGCGCCTCTACTACGACACGTGCGCGCCTCTACATTGACCAGTATATATGTACGTACACGTTCGCGACCAGAATGACAACGCTACGTACGCTTCGACCAGGTGGGTCCCAACTGTCAGGCACTTCCTTGCCTGCGAAGATGTAGCTGGTGGGTCCCAGCAGTCAGGGGGCGAATTGTTTTTTTTGCCCGGACACACTTCCTTGCGTGCGAAGATGTAGCTGGTGGGTCCCAGCAGTCAGGGGGAAACGTTTTTTTCACGAAATACAGTGGCCCGTCCGGTGGGTCCCAACTGTTAGGTGGAGGAATCATTATTTTTCCGCGTAATAAGGAGGCACTTCCTTGCTGCGGCCGTGGACCCAGCTGTCAGCCTCTCCACGTACAGTCCACGTCCGATCGAAGTCGTTCCTTGACCACGTTGACCACACCGCGCCGAGAGTAGCAAGGCGGTGGACGACGGCGAGGCCTACGAAGGGGACAACACGAAGCCAGGGAAGACTCGATAGTTGTTTCCCACGTGGAGGGGAGTACGACTGTATGAGGGTTTACTGGTTCGTCTGCCGTCGCCGGAGAATAACAGCAGGTGTGGGTGAGTAGAAGGATGGCTAGGCCAGCGATGGGAGTACGGTCGGGCGGTGAGGCCTGCGCGGCAGCACAGCCGGCCGCGAGGAGGGAGCAGGCAGTCCCGCCGGCGCTTGTTTGAGCGGCTGGAGCAGGAAGAGCAGAGATTGAAGAAGCATGACGGCCGTTGGATGGACAAACAACAGTCAGTGCTTGTGCACCAACCTTTTTTTAGGAAAGCCTCAAATCTGTGGAAAACAGCATACATCCCATCTGCCATTATTTCTAATAATTTACAGCCCATTTTCTAATTCTTAAGGTTTTTTTGGAGCCCATATTCTTTTTTTAGCATTACAGCCCATATTGTGGCAACGGTTAAAAAATTATACGAAATTTTGCATATTTCGGTGCGGTCCGAACTGTTTTTAATCTCGAAATTTCGACTCACATTCAAACTGATTTTAAAAATAAATGTATATCAATATAAAATCCAACAAATTCTGCACGCGCAAAAATTAATGTAATTTAAAATCTTGAAAAAAAAGATATTTGAAACTAATTGCTGGTATGATGTGTTTTAAAAATGTACAACCCATTTCTCATTACTGATGAGCCGTTTTCTCGGCCAGCCGAATGAAAGCTCTCCTCGTCTTGAAAGATTTGCAGCTCAACAGGCCTGACAAAGCGACTTACTTGGCAAATCACAAAAAAACTGTGCTGTGGCCGTGGACCCAGCTGTCAGCCTCTCCATGTACAGTACTCTTCTGATGGAAGTCGTTCCTTGACCACGTTGACCACGCCGCGCGGAGAGCACCACGGCGGTGGATGACGGCGAGGCCTAGGAAGGGGACGACGCGGCAGTGGAAGCCCGCGCAGAGAGGACTACGAGGGTTCACTGGTTCGACTGCGGTGTGAGGCTGCCGTCGCCGCAGGGCCTGGCCAGCGGTGGGAATAGTAGGGGGCGGTGAGGCCTCTGCGGCAGCACAGTCGGCCACGGGAGGCAGGAGCATGCGGAACAACCGACGCTGCTTTGGGCGGCTGGAGCAAGAAGACTAGAGGTTGAAGAAGCACTACGGCCGTTGGATGGACATCGTACGGTCACTAGAGCTAGAATCATTCATTTGACTAAGTTGACAAAGCCCTTCGTCCCCGTCAACTTAGTAGGCCCACAAGTCAGCCTCCCAGCAAGGTGGGTCCCAGCTAGCCGGGGGGTATTCATTTTTTTGTGCGTAATAAGGAGGCACTTCCGGTGGGTCCGACCTGACAGCGGGGGGAACGTTTTTTTTTTGCGAAATACGGTGTCCCGTCCGGTGGGTCCCAGCAGTCAGGGGGAAACGATTTTTTCGCAAAATACAGGTGGCCCATCCGGTGGGTCCCTTCTGTCAGGTGGAGGAATCATTATTTTCCGCATAATAAGGAGGCACTTCCTTGCTGCCGCCGTGGACCCAGCTGTCAGCCTCTCCACGTACAGTCCATGTCCGATGGAAGTCGTTCCTTCCATGTTGACCACGCCGCGCCGAGAGCACCAGGGCGGTGGACGACGGCGAGGCCTAGGAAGGGGACGACGCGGAGCCGGTGAAGACGCGGCAGTGGATGCCCACGCAGAGAGGAGTATGAGGGTTCACTCGTTCGGCTGCGGTGTGAGGTTGCCGTCGCCGCAGGGCCTGGCCAGCGGTGGGAATAGTAGGGGGCGGTGAGGCCTCCATGGCAGCACAATCGGCCACGGGAGGCAGGAGCAGGCGGCACGACCGGCGCTGCTTTGGGTGGCTGGAGCAAGAAGACTAGAGGTTGAAGAAGCACTACGGCCATTGGATGGACATCGTACGGTCACTGCAGCTAGAATCGTTTATATTGACTAAGTTGACAAAGCCCTTGGTACGTCAACTTAGTAGGCCCATAGGTCAGCTTCCGAAATGGTGCGCCCCAGATGCCAGGGGGAGGAATCATTTTTTGGGCGGGTGAAGCTAGAATATCTGAGATTGAAGAAGAAGCACGGCATCCGTTGGATGGACATCCAACGGCCACTGCTACTAGAACCGTGTGTTGACTATAAGTTGACAAAGCCTTGCATACGCGTCAACTCTGTTTTTTAGGGGACGCGTCAACTTAGTAAGGCAAGAAGTGTGTGGCAGAGAACTTATAGCCCATTTGAGATTTGTAAGAATGTGTAGCCCATTTTTGAATTCTAATGGAATTTACTACAGCCCATTTACAGTTTGTTAAAAGTACAACCCATTTCAACCAACCGTTCAAAACAGAATTCAATAAAATTTCCCACATTTTGATGGGATCCCGAAATATTTTTATCCTGAAATTTCCAGTCAGATTAAATACAATTTCAATATAAATTTATATTACATAAAAATCCAACAAAACATTGCGCTCGCAACAATTAATGAAATTAAAATTTTCAATATCCAAAAATAATATTTATAAAGTAATCACGTGTTTGGTGCATTTTTTATAGTTACTGCCCAGTTTTTATAATTACATCCCATTTATTATTTCTTAAAGCCCATTTTCTTGTTAAGCCTAATGCATCCCTCCTAGGAAAGATTTGCAGCCCAGCGGGGCGGAGAATAACAACTTGACCTTGCCTGGGTATTCCTAAAAAAAAGTATAGCTGGGCTAGCCATTTTTAGCTTGTAAAAAATTAATATCTGGGCTGGATATCTGGCCTGGGCTAGACGGGCCACAGCCCGCCCAGTTAATACCTGCAGCGATGTTTTTGTTGTTGTTCACAGGAGAAAAAATAATATCTGGGCTAAACATCGAAAAACTCTGCAGTGCTCACACCTCAAAAACACAAATACTGCTCGAGCTGCTTGGTCCGAGCTGTCGGTCGCTTCTTGTGCAATTCTCTCGTTTATTGACTAGTACTACATAGGTTGACAATGGTGTGGGACCGTGATGTCAGGAAACCAGGGGGAAGAAAAATAAATAACTCCAGCGAGCGCTTCCACCTCTGCCTCATTGTCTCCCGTGGAAACCCCTTTCCTCCCGTTTTTTTTGTTCGGGCAAGGACCAATGCATGTAGCACGTCCATGCGGTTATTAGGCAAGAAATAAAAGCGCTTTGCATGCTATGAATTACGATGGCCTGCATGGGTAGCTAATAAGGCATCCTCTTAACTACTGTGATTAAATGTTGTGTTTAGAAGAGAGAAATATTCTTCTTTTCCACCAATCTGCTTGCACCTAGGTCGTGATGCACCTTCTAATACGACTTATTCACCTAGACGGAGGGAGTATAGTTTTATACATATATATATATATATATATATATATATATATATATATATATATATATATATATATATATATATATATAAGGAGGCACTTGCGTACGTGAGGCTATGGACCTGGTGGGTCCCCATTGTCATCCTCTCCAAGTAAAGTCATCTCCTCGCCCGCGCGCGCTTTCCGCCCAAAACAGTCAGCGCCGCCTGCCCCGCTTCCCGGTGCAGGCGATTGCTCCGCCTTCAAACGACGCAAGTGCTGTCCGCCCATCTGCCGCCCACATTAATGATATGCAGTTGCCGAGGTGGCTACTTCGGCGCCACACGTTCGTCCCTCCGCCCGCCCACCATTGCTATATAAACTGATGCACCGGCCATAGCCACAGTCATCCGCATCCGTTCCCTTTGTCCTGTCCACACCACTACTGCCCACCATGGCTTCCTCGCGCTCCAGCGCTCTTCGGGGCGGGCGGATGACGGACCACAAGGAGATGGCAACCATTGCTGCTGACCGGCTGGCCGGCAGGCAGCCGGAGGACGATGACGTCCCAATGGAGAACATGGTAGTCGACGATCCGGCGCCAACCCCCTCCTCCGCGCCATCCTCGCCGGTGCATTGCACCATGACCATCGGTGAGGCCCGTGCCCAATATATGGACAGTTTGAGGTAGATGCGTCAGGAGCAGTTCCGGGAGGCGCAAGCCGACGCCGCCTACAACCACCATCTCCTCCAGGAGCATCTGCAGGCGGAGGAGCAGATCGCCGCGGAGCGGGCGGAGCAGGAGGCGCTGCTCGACTCGTACCGCTCCGCCCGCAAGGGCCGCCTCGAGCACTGGCGGGAGCGCATGCGTGTGGCGGAGGCTGCGGCCGCCTACAAAGAGGCTAGCAAAGAGGGCGATGAAGCGGGCGAGGCACTGTTTGGCGAGACCGAGGACGAGGCAGAGGACAATGCCGGCTCCGACGAGTCCCCGCTCCGCTGGCGTCGACGAGGCCCTGCTCCGCCGAGGCCCCACGGCGCCAACAACGAGGCAGAGGACATCGCCGGCTTAGCCGAGGCTCCACCCTGCCGACAACGTGGGGGAGGATTTCCACCGCTCCGCTGGGGCGCCGCCCGCCGGCAATGAGACAGAGGACATCGCTGGCTCCGCCGAGGCCCCGCCCCGCTGCCAACGAGGCCGCGCCACACAAAAAATGAGGAAGAGTAGAACACGGTAGGTCGCCGCCGCTCGGGTCCAAGTAAGGACACCGCTCGGGTCCAAGTAAGGCCACCGCTCGGGTCCAAGTAAGGCCACCGCTACTACCCTCTTGTTGAAGCCAAGCTAGGCGGGTTGACCATGGACGGCTGGTTAGCTTCTTGGCAGCGACGTGGAGTCGGGGAGTTCTGCTGGGGAGTAACGCTGCTTCTACTTAACTGCTGGTGCAGTTGGCTGACTGACACATGGGCCCAACAGGCCACATGTCAGTTACACAACTGCACCTGTAGTTAAGTCACTGAAGCTTCTGTTCGGCTCAGCGGGACACAGGTGGGTAGCTTCGGTTAATTAATTATACCTCCAGCGCAACCCTTTTTAGTTGAAGAATGTATGAAATGTAATGAAATCTGGCATGTTTATATGAAATCCGATCGTGTATGAATGAATTTATTTCGATTAGTTCGAATTCTTGTATCACTAGCATTGGATGAACATGCAAAACAATATGTACTAGCATTATTCCCAGGGTGATCACCTCGTTTGCAGCAGTTTCACATGTACTCCCTCCGGTCCTTTCTAGTCTGCATACAAGTTTTGTCTGCAGTTAAAGTATCTCTACTTCGACCAATCTTATAAAAAAGTATGCACTTTCACAATGTGCGAAGTAAAAAGGAACAGAAGGAGTACAAAGAGTTTGAGCAGGTTTTTAGCGTTTCTGTACATTGCAATAAAACACACAGGCCTGGCAATTCATAGAGAACATTCAAAACAATCGATGATTATGCATCTCAGCGACTCACATGCCAGAGGCAATATTTACTTCACAACTAAAGAATAAAGAAAAAAATGATCGACGCTGCTGACAGCAAGGGCGTCCCATTCGAAAATATCAAACGCATGTCTTGCTAAAATCAATGAGCAAAATTTGACAAGGTTGTCCCATTCCAAAATATCAAATGCCTACGACTGTGGAATGGGCAGGGTTTGCCATCAGTTCGGACATTGACATGGCACCTCGTGCTAAATAAACCAGCTGTTCTTTTTGTGCAGTTCCACCAAATCAACCAAATTTGCGCGTAGCTTGTATGATTTCGCCCTTATATGTTGCAACGCCTTGAACTTATCAGCACCTCCTTTCTTGTGGTGGAAATGAATGATTCGATGTATTCATGAACATTTTGTGCAGTTCCCATTGAAATCAAGCTGAGCACCCCTGTTTGCACAAATACAAAAAAGTGATTAGTATATAGCAAACTGTACTATGAATTGACAGTTTCAACAGACACATACATGGTCCATGTAGAGCACACTTTTAGAAAAATGGAACTCACCAGAAAGAATCCTAGAACAACATTGTACTCGCGCATCACAGCAAAAAATGGAGATTTTGTCAGTCCTTCTGAGCTGAAGTTAGTTTGGTCTTGTGGGGAGTAATGTAACCATCCTTCAACTGCTCCTTCTGATGATAAGATAGACATGGCTTCTTCATCCTGGCATAATCGGAACTAGTCACTTCACGTAATCCATATTCTTCTTCAGAGGAAGATGATCCTGTTGTGCAAAGACAAGAGGACTACTAAATGCTAGCATCACTGTTTGCTCGAAAAAAGGAAAGGAATTATTTAAAACATCACAGATGAAGCACTTCTCAAGGACAATACCACTTTTTCATGACAGCACCAGGAGTTGATTTTTGTTTTTCTTCCCCTTGTTCTTCCCCTTCATCACTTGGTTCAATAACAAACAAGTTTCGCCTTCAATGTAAGATTTGACATGTCAATTAGGGAGCACAAGTATAGTACTAAACCTAATTTTCTGATGAAAGTGGCAAAATACATGCCAACAGTTGTGAAATATCCTTATCTTACCTCAATGGGATATTACGGTGCACATATAGATTGGAAGTCTTGTCTCCATTTGTGCAGTTCACTAAAATCAAGCAACATTGTCGTACAAGTAGCACAACATATGAATGCACACTGTAGAATCATGTGAAAGAAGGCTAGTACTGACCTCTCATGATGCGGAATTCAAACAACTCACAAGAAGAAGATCTGAACCAAATTCGCCTTAACAGATAGGAAGTAAGATCTCCTCTTGTGCAGTTCCACTAAGATCAAGCAATCAAGCAATGTTGTCGGTGTGACATTTTGCAAAAGTGTTTTGTGCAGTGCAACAAAAGGTCACAATGGCAACGAGGTGAAGCAGATAATCCTGTTTACACAGTGGTGCAAAGGAAACAATTAGTGGTCAATAATGGCGGATGACACAGAAGCCAACAAAAAGAAGCATATACCTTATCTAAATGGGAAAGAAAGCAAGACAGTAGCATTTCTCAAATGGTGGCATTGATTAATATTAACAATAAAATTCGTTAAACATGTAATTTGCTTTTAACTATGGCATTGCATCAATTTTGCAGCGGCATTATTAGAGGGTGTTTGTTTACAGGGACATTTTGGTTTAGGGACTAAAAAAACTCCGTGTCAGTCCGTGTTGGTCCCACTTTTGTTATCAGACGCCTTTCCCTATGTGAGCGTAGCAAATCTAGTCCTGCTCAAACTCTACAACCTTGTCCCTTCCTTTCCTTTTTGAACTAGTACTTTCGCCCCTTCCTTTCCTTTTTGAACCACGTCCTAGATTTATGTGATACAACTTTCCCCACTACTTTCCCCGATTCCTTTCCTCTTTGAACCACGTCCTAGATTAATGCTATACAACTTTCCCCCTTCATTTCCTCTTTGAACCACGTCCGAGATTCATGCTATATACAACTTTTCCCACTCCTTTCCTCTTTGAACCGCGTCCTAGATTCATGGTATACATGTAGCTAGAGCAATGCATGTGGAGTAAGTAAATTATACCTTAAGGTTCTTGGGGCGTGGTTCGGCGGGCGACGGGACGGCGGCAAAGAAGAAGGGGTCGGAGGCCCTCCTGCGCCACCACTGGGTGGAAAGCGAACAGCTGCGCCGGTAGTCCCTCGCCGACGATGACAACGTTAAGCCTCCTTCCCTTCCCGGCGGACGGATCCTGCCGGCTCTTTGAGCAGCAGTGAGGGGAGAGAGAGGCCAACGAAGTCTTGTTTAGATCTGGAGAGGGCGAGAGAGTGTGAAGAGAGTAACTACAAGCGCTGAGGCTCCAGCGGGAGAGGGCGAGAGAGTGTGAAGAGAGCAACTACAAGCGCTGAGGCTCCAGCGTGTATATATATACTGGAGAGAGAGTGTGAAGCTTGCAAACCCTAGAAAACATTTTGACCAGCCAAAGAATCCTCCTGGCACAAATTATGCTCAAGTGTAGTTATCAAACCCGAGACCTCAAGTTTGATGAGCGAACAGGCTAACCAGATACACAACCCTCCCATTATGTTCAACGAGAGGGAAATAACCTTTTATACATTCCTGAATCCTTATTATAACATGCACACAAATTTTGGGCACTTGTATTCGACTTAAGTCAGTGTGCCACCGTATCTCATATACTTACCACTCCCTCCGTCTAGGTGTAATAAGTCACGTTAGAAGGTGCAACGGGACCAAGGTGCGTGCGTGTGTGCGCGCGCGTGTGTGTGCATGTGTGTTTAACACCATGTGTGTGTTAGAGAGAGCGACAGATCGACCTACTCCTACACAGAGATGTTGTGTAGTGTACGATTTTAGCCGCGAGAATCGGTGCATCCTCTCGTTTCCGGGCGTGTCCGGTAGGGACATGCGGACATCTGCCACGGCCGCTCCTGACCAGCCTGGCCCACCCAAAGCCCCTCCATCGCCCGCGCGCGCTTCTCGCCCGAAACGGTCAGCGCCGCTCCAAAGAATCGGTGCCGCATTCATGCCCGGGCAGAGCGGACGCGACCTCTCACTGGCGCAAGAGTGATGGTTGCTTCGTCCGTCCAACTTACTGCTAGGTCTATATGATTTGACGGCTCATTGGTCTTTATTACTGAGGTCGTAGGATTGCTGGGTGTCCCACGCTTTCGGCGAAAGGAGGTATACCTACTAGATTACAATTTTCCCCATTCTTACAGCGGAGGCGTGCAAGAGCAGTGAAAACACGCAGGCTCAGTGATCTGCATGTGGTTCATGGTGAAATCTCTACAAAGACTTATATTTAGGAACGGAGGAAGTACTAGTATAGTACGTACTGTAATTTATCAGCGAGATAAATTTGTACAATGCTATGAAGCTTCCAGCTTCTGTTACATGTATCTTGCGTCCAAGGTTGCCCGTTGCAACATTTCATCAAATACAAAGGAGACTAACATGCATGCTATTACATCTCAATGATTGACAGATCATAGCAAATATGTACTCCCTCCGTTCCAAAATAAGTTTCTTAACTTTGTGCAAACTTTGGTACAAAATTGTACTACTACTAAAGTTGACACTTATTTTGGAACAGAGGCAGCTAACGAAAAAAACGATCCATGCAGTCCCTAGCCCTTGAACCGTGAACCCTGACCAGGCTTCAATTTGCTGGCAACGTTCGAGCTTCCTAATAAATGAAGTTTGCAACCTTTTGACCATCGGATCATTTTGTGCAGTTTCACCAAAATCAAGATGAGCATCCCTGTGGCAAACAAATTGAACAAGCGTGATTAGAATAAGATTACTGGGACTAGTTAATGAGACATAAACTCATCACAAATACAGTACGCAGAAGCCAGTAGAGGTATGTGCGGGGCAAAGAAGTAGAGAAATATCCACAGGGAGTGATGTGGGCAGCTGGAGCAGTGGTGCAAGCCGGCTGTAAAGGGAGTTGTACCTGAGGGACGTAGCTCAACCTTGAGGAGGGCGGCGGGAGGCGGAAACTGCCCATGTCGCGGCAGTGAGCAAGGGACGAAGGCAGCCTCACCGGCTTTGTGAGAGAGAACGACGGGGACCCCTGACCGGGACGTGCCGACAGTGGTTTTTCGCCATCGGCGACGGCCACCGCATCTACACTAAGCATCCACCCCTTCCCCAAGCGGATGTGATCCGCCGGGATGTTAGAGATGTGGCCACAGTCGTTTTGTGCGAGAGAGTGTGAAGAGAGCAACCCCAGCAAGCAACCTTGTAGGCTGGCCTGTCCTGACTATGTATATAGTGGAGCGGTTTCCTTTTCTCTCCATATGAACCTATCATATTGCGTATGTGCCACTGAAGAAAAAAAACTTTATTTATAAATGACGTGGCACCTACTACTCGTTCTCCTATAACCTTGCGCTTGGCATCTCTAAGATATTAACCTTGCGATTGGCTCTTCGCCTCTTCGGGAAGTCGAGCAATAATGGTAGTGTAGTATATATCGTTCTGGCTATATGAGACCGAATGAATTGCTGCACGTCCACCACGTGGGCGAGGGTCGAGGGGCGAGGGAGAGTGCTACATACGGAGCAAAATGAGTGAATCTACACTCTAAAATACGTCTATATACATTAGTGTTTGGAGTATGTACTAGTAGTTCATATTGAAATCTACTAAAGGACATATATATTCCAAACAATATGATAGTATAATCTCTATAACCAAGGTAGTAGGGACGAGGAGTAAACGGAGGGAGTAGTAAAATTTTCTCCTCGGGCTGCGAGCCACCGTGCGCGTGGGCGAGGGAGCGGGTGTAAGGCGTGGTAAGCAAGCTTCACCTCATCCCGCGAGCCACCGCGCCCGTGGGCGGGGGAGACGGCATACTAAGCAAGCTTCTCCTCATTCTGTGAGCTGACGGGACACATCAAAAGTACTCCAGTGTATAGAGCCTTGCCTCTAAGGTAGGCCCCACATGGTTTGCCTCTTTTTTTAATTTAACATAACGCATCAAGTCGCAATTTGTTTGTTCACCCGTGGTAGACGATCCTCCCTCCACCAAGTGGACAACCAGTACACGTGCCAAATTACCACATGGGCTGCCTTTTTCGTATAGAAATGAGCTCCACCGTGTACCCACGCAGGTGTGGTTGGGAAAGAGACGGGAGTACGTGCACCGTGCATGCACCTCTTCTCTTCGTGCACGTCCCCCACCTACGTGGGGTGTGTGTGAGAGATACAAACTGCGTTCATGAGTGTTTTTTGTTTTGGGGTGGGGGTGGATTTCGTGAATTATTTGTGGGAATATGTGTCGATGACATCTCAAAAAAAAATTTGCATGCAATGTGTGTGAAATGGAGGCCTGTCCATATCATACATAGAGGGTCGGGCAATCCACGATAAGAGAGGGAGGGGTCATAGCTATCGATAGAGTCAAAGAGAGGATCAAGTGGGTGGGTGCGAGATCGATGAAGAGAGCCATTGAAATTGTTTGTGTGTACAAGTCAAAGATATAGGGCGACTAGCCTACCGGAACGTTAGAGGGCACACATCAAGTTTGTGTGTGGAAGGGAGACATGACTAGAGCGCTCAATGTATCGGTGTGTGTGGGGGGAGGGGGGTGGTGGGAGGGGTACGCAGAGGCCTAACTATAGAGGTAGAACGGCTCGTATATGTGTTGAGAAGGAGAGACCCAGCTATGTCTTGAGGGAGATAGGTCGACATCCATACATAATTGAAGGACGGGAAATATGATGGGACAGAGAGAGAGAGAGGAGGGAGAGAGGGAGGGGGAGGGAGGGAGAGGGGTAGAGTGCTGGATGGGTGATGGAGTTGCTTCTCGAAGATGGTGGGAGAGGCCTACTAGACAAACTGAGGGTGGAACTGCAATGTTATCAATAAGAGTGGGGATGTGTTTCTGTGTGTGCCTGTGCGTGATAGATCTATCGGGACGCATCCATTGATGATGAAGGGGAACCATGTGTTTGGTAAGCAAACCTAACTAGATTGGTAGATCAATTGTTGTTTGTCGGAGGAAGGGAGAGACACAACTAATGAGGTAGATCGATTGACGTGTGGCTAAAAACGAGTTATAAGGACCTAGCTAGCTATATGTATAGCGAGACATCGGTCGGTGTACGTCCATTTGTTAGAGGCAAATAAGGCCCAACGAGACGGATAGACAGAGAGAATGGAGCTAGGAGGTGGTGCGAGAGGCCCAACTACTAGCTAGATAGGGGGAGGAGTGTGCGGTTGTGAGAGCGATGAAAAGAGGGGCGAGAGTTTACACGTGTGTCTGACCGTATGAGAGACACGAGGCAAGGACACATAAAGGAGGAGATTGAAGGTGTGTTTGTATGTTGTAGGCAGGCACCGCTAGAGAGGTTTATCGATCGGTGTGTGTCGGAAAGGAGTTGTGGAGACTCTGGGAGAACGACCTAAAGAGAAAAATGAATGTGCCAGGTGGATAGAATGCCGAGGGAGGGGGAGGGCGAGGAGGGCATGTGCATGCACGAGAGAAAGTTAGTGGTAGCTACAAAGGTTAGAGGATTGTGTGGGTGTAAGAGACTAACAAAGATCATGATTTGATATGAAAGCGGATTCATATATTTGAATAGGAGATCATAGTTATTTAAACATTGCATGCATGAATATAGCGGTGATACACGTGCTGTGCACATGTTATACCATAATGTGATAATGCATGGCGTTTGCGACTCACAGCTAAATGCCGAACAATCTAAACCATACTATACATCAAACAATCTCACATTTTATTTGAATTTGTGATAATGTGTGGCGTTCGTAGCTTACAACTAAATATCAAACAATCTAAACAATACTATATATCAAACATTCTCACATTTTATTTGAATTTGTGGTAATGTGTGGTGTTTGCAACTCACATCTAAATACTTGTAGGCGTAGGGGGCGGGGCACCAGACATAATGTGATAAACACATTATACATATGAGACATGGTTTAGATTATGAAGATCTAGCTAGAGCTAGAAATGTAATGTGATTTGAAATCAAAATAAAGTGGATTCAAAAAAATCTAGTTGGAGTTCATATAGGAGTACACATAGTTCATATGTAACTCGAGACTAATCATGTGGTGTGCTGTGAAGATAATACACAAACGATGGTTTAACTTGACAATAATGATGATTGTAGATCTTATTAAAACAGAGAAATGAATTCAAATGCTTTGACTTCACAACAATCATTACTATAGATCTTATTCAAATAGAGAAACGAATTCAAATTTAGTTCATATTGAAGCGGTAGTATATACGTTTGGAATGCACTAAAATGTTCATTTGAGTAGTAGGTTGCATGCATTATACACGTAGCGAAATATTTTAATTGAACATAACATGAATTCAAAGTTTTGAATGACATTTGTAGGGCGCATTGATTTGGGACAGTACACGTTAGGCTTGTCCGGAAATTTCAACCCGCGCCTTGTTAGCCCGAAATATTTAAGATATATCTTTGTTTCGTTGTGCTCCGACAACTCCCTCCATCTCAACCCGCGCCTTGCTATTCCGAAATTACAACGCGCGCGAAAACTCCCACCTCCCGTGAAATCCAGACACGCGAAATGCCCGTGGTACCCCTGAACCGAAAGAACCGCCTCAAATCGATGGGGGTACTTTCATAACTTACCCCACATTTTGGACAACACGACTCTAAGCCATGGTTCCCCACTGCCATCCCATTCGCCCACCCATTCGTACACTCAGGCTGCGAAAACCCGCGACGAAACCCCACACCCTGCTTCGTCCGCCACCCAGCCGGAGCCTCTTCCCCGACGATGTCGTCCACAGCAACACCTCGACGTCCCTCATCCACCGTACCAGATGAGGATCCGTCGTTGATCTCATCGTCCCACCAGTTCAGCCACCCCGTCCTCCACCTCCAAGGAGCTGCCCCGACGTTCCCCTCGTCTTTCGTGCCACCTCCATTCCCACACCGCCGTCTTCACCTGCACCACCGGAAGAGCATCATCATCACTGTTTCCTCGGATGAAGCTGCGGCCTAATCAGCGCCACCAAAGAGGTTGTACACTAATCGCCACATTTTCTTCTTGATTCGATCTCACGGTGCTGCCGGCGCTCGGTACCGAGCCGACACGGCGCGACTCCATCCACGGCGGTGTCGCCGGCCACTTCCTCCATGGCGTCGCTCCCTCGGCGGCGACATCCACATCAGTAGGACCTGCTGCTGCTTTAGCTCTCGCTCGCACTGCTGCTCTGCTCTTGCTCTTGGTCCCCTACCTGGTCTGCTCTTGCTATTGCTCTTGCTCGCGCTGCTGCTCTCGCTCTTACTCTTGCTTGCGATGCTGCACCGATTTAGCTACACTTCAGTCG